>NC_083476.1:7700041-7850041 GCF_030014155.1 Tachysurus vachellii | reverse complement strand
ATAATGACAAAGTGCTCTCAACCTCTATTTCAGGGGTTGAGATTACTATGTCTGAATAAGATGAACGAAGATTTCATTGGAATGGACCTATGAAGCACAAACAAACTGTGGTTCCTTTTATTATACATCTTAATAATTCTTGGAAATCATACCTTCCTTTTACACACTGGCACCAACAAGTTCATATTTCTGGAATCATCTATGCCAAGCGGCCTCAAACCATTAACTGATGATGTATACCTATGTCAAATCTTGTTAAATGTTCCATTTTCATACCAGAAATTCCTGGAGAACTGGTTGAATGTTGTTTTTTAAATTTGGTTATGTTAGTGCATGTTTACTATCTGCAGAGAATTATGGATACTTTTTAAAGCATTTAAACCTATTAGCAGCTACACACATTCTTCAAAGCCATATGCACAAGGCTAAACAACATATGGCTAAAATTACTTTATCACAGTCCATTTCCTGGTTCTTCATTAAAATTGGCATTATTTACCTCTCCAGTGTATAACCTCCTGACATCACCGGATTGTCTGCCAGATCTCCTGCATGGAGGTTTAGCAGAACAGAGAGTAACAGAGCTCTTCCTGCTTGCAACATTCCGCCTGCAACCCCGAACTGGAACCACAGTTTTTGGGCTCTATAATCCACGAGACAACAGCAAATACTTTGAGTTCACCATTTTGGGCAAGCTGAACAAAGGTGAGCATGTTTTAATGGTCTGTATACAATTTGAACAAACATTTGCATTGCTGCACCTCATTGGATGAACTGATGTACAACCTATGAACTCGCTTTCTCCTCCTATGGCTAGCTACACTACGTTACCTAAACCTTGATGGCAGGGTGGTCACTGTAACCTTTAACAACCTCAAGCTGGCAGACGGAGAGAAGCACCACCTCCTTTTTCACCTGAAAGGCCTGGAGGTTCCATACAACCCGGCTTCTTTCCCACCTGGCCAGGCAACTTTGCCAGTGCCAGGGGTGGAGTTGCATCTGGACTGCCGATTGGTGGAGACATTGAGAGATTTACCAGCAGTATTTAATGGGCTCAGTAACAAACATGGTGTGGAGCTGAAAACCATGCAGAAAAAAGGACAGGTATGCACAAAAACAACTAGACACATTAACAAAGGGATACACAAAATAGGTGTGCACACAAAAAGTACACTTTGTTCCACATGCTGAAACACATTTTTATACTCAGGGATTTAATGTTAGAAATGGAAAGTTGGTTAAGTAAAGTGACATTTCTTCAGTTGTGCAAGCAAAATGCTCTTAAAGGAATACTTACAGAATACTTATACTTACAACATCCTCTTTTTCTGGAAACTTTTTCTACTTTGTTCTGGACAGAATTTCATCAAAAAAAAAAACAATCAAGATTTTTTTTTTAATTTTCAGAAATCCAGTTTCACTTAGCATGTGGCCATGATCACTTTAGATTCATGTTCTTGGCTGATGGGAATGGAACCCAATGTGATCTTTTACTGTTGTAGCCTGTTCACTTCAAAGGTCAATGTTTTGTGCATGCTGAGATGTTTTTCTGCTCACCATGGATGTAAAGAGTGAGTATATGCTTCCTGGCAGCTTGACCCTGGCCATCCCAGCATTTTCCTCTAACATATGTTATCTACAAGGTGTTTTCACTCACTCAATTGTTTTTTTTTGGTTTTTTTTTGAGCCATTCTATGCGAACTATCAAGATTGTTGTCTGTTTAATTCCAGTGAGATCAGCATTTTTATGAAATACTAAACCCAGCCTTTCTGGAACAAACATCCATGTCACAATTAAATTCACAATTTATCTTCATTATGATGTTTGAAACGATCATTTATTTATTATTTTTATCATTAGTTCTTGACCAGTATGTGCATGATTTTTTTTGCATTATGCTAATCCCAGATGATGATTAGACAACTGCATGAATCTGTAGATGTACAGGTGTTCCTAATAAAAATTGTGTAATGTATATCTCACAAAAGTATATATGTCTATATCAACTGCCTATGCATTTCTTACAAGCATGCCGAAATCAATGTTTGGCAGGAGGAGCTGGAGGAGCTGAAACTGGCTTATGGTGATTCGATAGAGAATGTTGCATCACTTCAGGGCTGCCACACCCACCAGAGTGACTCTGTACAGACACTAGGTAGAGACAGCTAAATATAATACATGACAACGTTAGTTTTCTAAACATCAGAAAAGATAATAAGAGAGATTTTTAATACACTTTCAGGGCTCAATACTAAACAGCTGACCAACCAGATGCTGGAGCTCACCAAAGTTATAAATGAGCTAAAAGATGTACTAGTTCAACAGGTAATGGGTTTGAATCAATATTCTTCCATTGTAATGTATTAATGTGCACCACATTTGATTTTTTAATTCTCCCTGATATTTATTTGTATTTGCAGGTGAAAGAGACTGCCTTCCTCAGAAACACAATCTCTGAGTGTCAAGCATGTGGTAAGACACTTTTCTAACCAAAAGGTTAGGTATGTTTAGAGATTCAATCAGCCGACCCTAACAGTTGTCTCCACATATGGTAACCAAATGGTCTAACCACAAGTCAAAATACCCCAGAGCACAAGACACAGTACTGCACAGTGTTTTTCTTACTCTAACAGACCTGATGTTTGTATCCTTTGTCATAAATACGAGCAAAAACAAAAAAATAAGCTGTATAGGGCTGCACTTGGCGAATATTGCCTCTGATGTGCAAATGACCTTCAGTCAACAGTATCAAAGCAACACCTATTTATTAACAAGTGATTATACTCAATAAACTTGCACATCTGGGTGCTTGTGTTGCAGGCCTGGGTGGTACTACAGTGAAGCAACAGTGTGCTCCTGGTGTATGTTTCCGTCCTGACATGTGTATCGAGACGGTGGATGGGGTGGAATGTGGCCCCTGTCCTGATGGATACACTGGAGACGGCTACAGCTGTGATGATGTTGATGAGGTAACACTTCACTAAATTACTAAAATATGATGAACTGTTCCACCAAATTTGGAATAAATGACAATTATCTTCATATACTTGAACAATTTTCATGATACTGACATGTCACAGAACACTCTAAGGCTATAACCTCATTTTATGATAATCATCCAATATTTAAAGTATCCAATTTTATTTATCCCCTAGTTAGTAATTCCTTATGAACAATCCCTATAATCGAACCCTGTGTGTGTGTGTTTTACAGTGTCAGTTTAACCCCTGTTTCCCGGGTGTGAAATGTGTAAACACAGCCCCAGGGTTCCGCTGTGAAGCATGTCCTAACGGCTACACCGGCCAACCAGTGGAAGGTGTGGGTGTAGCATTTGCACAGACGCACAAACAGGTTGGTGTGGGTATATTAGGAATGTAACCTGACATGAATATGTTACCGAAATTGAACAGGTAATGTGTTTTAAATGGATACAAATACAAATATATATATAGTTATACTTTTTTCAAGATGCTCGCAGGGCATCTGGTTAAGGCTAAAGCTATGCAATGGGACTAGTATCCGTGGGGATTTAAAAAAAATGACCAACAAAAGCCATTTCTGGTTTAATGTTGTGTTCAGCTAGAACACTCTTCCAGCACTGCTCGACTGCTCCCACCATCTCTCACAATGTTCTGGCACCAAGAAGGTGAAATGAACTTCCCCTAGATGTCTGAACATCTAAAGACCTACTCTTCCTAATACTTAAACTGGAACTTTAAATAAAATTTGTTACACCCCAAACAGAGTTTTTAATATGATGGTATACTTTGTCTGTGACCTTTATTAATGGAGACTTCAAGCCACATCTGTAAGTTACCCAAACTACTATTTCTGGATAAGGTTCTTTGCCAAACAACATAAATGTTCATGTATCTTGTAACTGACAAAAAAATCTGACTAGAAAAAAGAAAACCTTTTTTTCCTCAACACAGAATTCTTGCTCTGAAAGTTCGAGAGCTCTTCTCAAAACTGAGTTCGCATGTGAAATTCAAAATAATCAAATTAGCATGGCTGATCACATCATCGTCATCACCTGTTCATTACTTTCATGAGTTATACTGTATATACCAAGATTTGTTTTAGCTCAAGCAAATCACAGACACACTAAATTGTTAAATCTATTACATTGTAAAGATGTTGAAATGCTGTACTTCCAAGTAAAGTTGAAGGGTATGTAAATCCAAATACAGATTCAATGATAGATATTTGGAGTAGTCTACAAATAAAGATTTTAGCAGTATTACTTTTGTGTTGTATGTGTTTGTACAGTCACATGTTTTTTTTTCATCTGTTTCTGGAGTTTGTTATGACCGTATATATTGCTTCATGCAACCCTTATTCTTACCACAGGTGTGTGATGACATTGATGAATGCAGCGGGATGAATAATGGAGGCTGCACAGCCAACTCTATCTGCCTGAACTCTATGGTAACATCTGCTCTTCTTCCCTATTGTTTTTGGACTCAATTTTTTTACTTTTTATTAGTGTATTGGACTTAGGCCAACACCTTTTGTTGTAATATATGAGATATGGCTATACACATTTTTTATACTGTATGTATAGTACAACTCTGTGTGTGTGTTGTGTGTGTGTGTGTGTGTGTGTGTGGGTGTGTGTGCGTGTGTGTGTGTGTGTGTAGGGCTCATATCGCTGTGGTGGCTGTAAAACAGGATTCACCGGTGACCAATTGAGAGGCTGTAAGCCAGAGAAGAGCTGTGGGAATCGGCTGCAGAACCCCTGTGATCCAAATGCACAATGCATTGAGGAACGAGATGGCACTATCACCTGTCAGGTAACTAAGTAACTAACACTTACATACAATGGTGCACACATACAATGGTACTAATTAAATAGACTACACCATCATCTATGTCATCATTAAACACAACCGCAATGTCATCTTCATGCACAACTGCTATTCCATGACCTGAATTTGGTTGTAAATCTGTGTTTTTAAATATTTGTGTGTGTCTTCTAGTGTGGTATTGGCTGGGCAGGAAACGGGTATCTATGTGGAAAGGACACTGACATTGATGGATACCCAGATGAGAAGCTTCGGTGCCGAGATCCCACCTGCAAAAAGGTTTAAAAAAATGGCGTGCGATGCTACATGACCATGGTAGACTCAGTGTGTTAACCATGTGTGTGTGTATGTGTGTGTTTCAGGACAATTGTGTTTTGGTGCCAAATTCAGGACAGGAAGATGCTGATTCAGATGGACACGGTGATGCCTGTGACCCAGATGCAGATGGAGATGGAATACTGAATGAGCAGGTACACACATAAACATTTTTTGTAGATCAACAAGCATTTTGGGTACTACAACAGGTACACTACACTGGTACAGCTTGTTTTTAAGTTCATAAGTTCTTGTTCTTTGGCTCATAAACACGTCTGACCCTCTGTTAGTATGACATACGTGTGTGTGTGTGTGTGTGTGTGTGTGTGTGTGTGTGTGTGTGTGTGTGCACGCACTTTAGGACAATTGCTGGTTGAAGCCAAATGTGAATCAGATAAACAGTGACAAGGACAGCCATGGTGATGCATGTGATAACTGCCTTACAATTGAGAATCCAGACCAGCGGGACACTGATTCAGACGGCCTTGGGGATGCATGTGATGATGACATGGATGGAGATGGTTAGAAACTGCACACACAGACACACACAAACACAAACACAAACATCCTTGTGAGGACCTTACAACCGATTAATAAATTAGTGCTAATAATTCTAAAGGAAACTCTTTTTGGCTCTTTTAGATAATTGGTTAGTTTAAAAAACATAAAGTAGTCCAGCTACTCTAGGATGGCACATCCATATGTGCCATCAAAAGGAGGTTTGGTAAGGAGAGCTGGACAGGGCGTTAAAGGGGGAACAGCCCTGAAGCAGGAAAGGTGTCTGCACATTTTGCAAGCAGGAACAGGAGGAGCACTACTAGAGCCCTCCAAAATGACCCCCAGCAGGCTACTGGTGTGGATTTATCTGAACAAACTGTCAGAAACAGACTCCGTGAGTCTTTGGGGAATATTTTACTGCCTGCAACATCATCCAGTAAGGCCGGTTTGGTGGCGGGACAGTGATTGTCTGGAAAGGAATATCCTCCACATGCTAGCCAGCAGTACCCTTATTGCTGTTTGGTCGCAGGATCAAATCCTCAGAGCCATTGTCAGACCTTACGCTGGTGCACTTGGCCCTTGGTTCCTCCTGGTGCATGACAATGCCCGGTCTCATGTGGCCAGAGTGTGTAAGCAGTTTTCAGATGATGAAGACACTGACTAGCCATTGACAAGCCCTCATGATTCCCAGACCTGAATCCAATTGAGAACCTCTGGGAGTTTATGTATTGGAGTATCCAAAGCTGTTAAGTAGCACCACAGACTGACCAGAAAGCATGTTTGCCTTTCTTCTTCATGGTTGAGGGTTAGATTCCTTCCTCAAACCTGTATGTTCTTCCTGTGCTTTGGGGGTTTCCTCTGAATACTCCAGTGTCTTCCCCTAGTCCAAATAAACATTTGTTGTAGGCTGATTGGCATCTCTAAATTGTCCATAGTGTGTGACTGGGTGAGTGAGGGTGCCCTGTGGTGGCCTGTGTTGGCAAAGAGTATCCGAGTCCCTTAGAACAGGCTTATGATGATGCATAAGATAAAGTGGTACAGAAATTGTATAATTGTATTAAAGCATGCGTGGAAGGATTGATGGATGGAGGGTTGGATGGATGAATTAATGGATTGATTGGTTTTCATTGTAGATGCCATCTAATTATCAATTCCTCTTAGTTCTACTCAAAAGTCTGAAGTCTCTTCTCACACAGTTGAACAATAAAAATATATATTGACCTCAGTTATTTCAGTATGTATGTGTTTCTCATGTGTTTTGAAACTGGCTCACAGGTATTAAAAACTTCCTGGACAACTGTCAACGAGTGAAAAATCAGGACCAGAAGGACAGAGACCGAGACGGAGTGGGAGACGCTTGTGACAGCTGCCCTGATATTCCTAACCCCAACCAGGCATGACTTTCCCAAAGCACATTAAATATCTTACAATTTTTAAGAAATCTTTCTCAACCAGCACCAACTTCTGTACAGTAATTCTCATTCTCAATTCTGATTTACAAGGTATAAGATTTTTAACATTTCTAAACTGCAGGTATAAAGCCTCATTTAAAACCATTAATACTGCAAAAGTAGCTGACATACATAGCACATTTAACACAAGTGTTAATTTTCAACTTTGGTTAAATCTTTTCCATTCCTGTTTCTTACAGTCAGACATTGATAATGATCTTGTCGGAGACTCTTGTGATACAAATCAAGACAGGTAAGAAAAATCTTTTTGAACTACTTGCCCAAACTACCACTACCTTTCTATTTATAGCTTTTTGTCCTATTTCATTTTTATTTATTTGCTTATGGTGTGTTAATGTACGCAATATTACACTATTACATTTTAAATACCCTGCTACACAGTGATGGTGACGGACATCAGGATTCAAAGGACAACTGTCCATTGGTGATAAACAGCTCCCAGTTGGACACCGATAAAGACGGACTCGGTGACGAGTGTGATGATGATGACGATAACGATGGCATCCCTGATTTTCTTCCCCCAGGCCCTGATAATTGCCGCTTGGTGCCCAACCCTGACCAAACGGATGACAACAGTGAGCGCAGCATGTCAACCAAACCCTGATATATAAGTGTTCCGTGATATATGCTGTAACTTCATTAGAAGCCACAATCCCTTCAAACCCCATATCAGAAATTCCTTAAGCAGTGGCCATCCCAGAAATTAAATAAATATGCCTTACATATTGTCACATTCACTTTAATGGTAGAGAGCATTGGAAGGGAAAAGGGATTACTAGACTAATTTCTCCCTGCACCAAATCCATCAAGCTTAATCTATGGCCAGTAAGAAGTGTTTTTGCTACTGTATACACTGAACATATTTATATCAAAGGATGAATACAAGGCAATAGATCAGAATTTCAGCTTTCATTTCATGTTATTTACATACAGATGTCCAGATCCTGCCTATAACAATTTATCACATGGCATCTTTGGTGCCAGACCACACAGTTTTTGGGGCAGGAAATGTATTCGCACAGTCTTAAAATAAATGAAAGTAAATAACATCCCTTTGCTTGCAATAACCGTGTTTCTCCTATCAGTCTCATCCTTAGGAGATAGGTCTGAGTTGGGTCCTTCACTGTATTTGCTGCATGAAGTTCCACATTTTTAATTCATTCTAATGCTACCATCATGAGCTTCATCATAACTGAGGATTAGTGAACCTGTTATCAATTTGAAGTATATTTGAATTGCATGTTAATGCTCCTTTTGAAGTTATTTTGTACAGAGCCAAAATTTAGATTGTAATACTGAATCCCCTAGAGCAAAATCCCCTAGAGTCAATACTTTGCATTGTTCTGCATCAGTTACAGAACCGTCTCTTAGTCCAAATTCAAATATACATACATTTTGAATTCCATTTTCAGCAAAGACAGAGCAGAAGACTGGAAAATGGAAAATGGAAAAATGTGGATTCGGAGATTTAGCTGAGCTAGAAGTAACTGAAACCTGGCAACCCTGGTTAACAATATTAGCTCTTGTGATTTACATATTACTATGGGAATTAGACCTGCCTATTATGAGGTTTAAAGGTCAGGTTACTCTATAATTTGACAATATACTATCCTGTGGCACAAGTCAAGTGTGATAGAGTCTCATCATTGATTGACACGTCATTAATCTGTGATCATGAGCTTCTGCTACTTATTACCAAGGCTAGCTGTTTACTGAAGCACTATTTGTCACACCAGGACTCTCAGTAATATCCTGACACTAACTGTGCTTAACTTTACTTACCATTAAACCTTTCAAGAAACCTCATAATCCCAGCAAACACCAACATTGGACTTAATACAAGACACTGAAGTAAAACCTATACACTCTACAGAGGTCCTTTGCACTAACCTGCTCTATTTTTGTTCATGTCCCCAGATGACAATGTAGGAGACATATGTGAGTCAGATTTTGACCAAGATAAGGTGATTGACAGGATTGACAATTGTCCTGAGAATGCAGAGATCACACTGACAGACTTCAGGGCATATCAGACTGTTGTGCTGGACCCTGAAGGTGATGCCCAGATAGACCCCAACTGGGTGGTTCTCAACCAGGTGAGGCAGCATTTTGTTTGTCATTGGAGACTTCAGCTGCTACTCTTTTATAGTAAAACTGCTGATGTAGGTGCTATGCAGTGAAGTAGGTGTGGTGGCAGAGCAGCCTCTCATGGTCACATTATGATATTTTCTTCTGTATATACTTCTGAAAACCTGTAGTTCATTGATTTTGTCAACTAAGCACTAAAGGACGTCTTTTGTGCTTAGTGGGCTCTATTCGTTAAGTGAATATCAATATCAATGAACAGTTTGTAAGGAAGGTGTTAGTTATTGAATTAAACACAATATTTTAAACCCAATATTCAGATTGTTTGATTTTCATATTATAGTTACTTCATCAGGAGATCATAAGTTCTAGTGATACAGTCATCAGTGGCTGTGAGCTACAGCAGATGATGGGGAGTGCTTTCCTTTGGGTGGGAATTGGAAATTTTTCATATTGAACAAAATAAGAAAAATAATTAAACAGCTTTGAAAAATAAGCTTTGAAAAGTTTAAAATATGCACATTACATATATTGCTGCAGTTTAGTAAAAATAGCAAGATGCTCAAATGTAGATTTTGTAATACACCATCTGATTGGAGTGGTGAAGAGTATGTAGGCTGCTGCCACTAGAGCTGCACTCTCAGAAATGAAAAGGTTGCTGATTAGTTAAGTGTACTCTCTAAATTTTAGCTTGTGAAATGCCAGGTCAAGGAGCTGCACATTGTTAGAATTCACCATGTAGGTCTAACATGCTTGTCTCCCGTATGTTTTGTTTACAGGGAATGGAGATTGTGCAAACAATGAACAGTGACCCTGGCCTTGCTGTGGGTGGGTCTTTGTTGAATTCAATGGGACAAATATTATTTTGGAAAAAACTTTCCAAAAAGTTATCCTACAGACTCCTATTTGTACAGTTAAGAGTTCAGAGCATTCTGCAGTTAGGCCTATTTTTTTTTTTTTTTACAATTTCAGGTTACACTGCATTCAGTGGTGTTGACTTCGAGGGCACTTTCCATGTGAACACTGTGACTGACGACGACTATGCTGGCTTCATATTCGGCTATCAGGACTCATCTAGCTTCTATGTGGTGATGTGGAAGCAAACGGAGCAAACATACTGGCAGGCTACACCCTTCAGAGCTGTCGCCGAGCCTGGCATTCAACTAAAGGTCAGGCTTCTAAACAAGTTATCTTTAACTGTAAAAGTACTGAACTTTATATGTTTATGTCTAACACATATGTACTATGTATAGAACTAATGCTTACATGCTTATATTTTCTATCTCTTAGGCAGTAAAGTCTAAGACTGGTCCTGGTGAACATTTAAGAAACTCGCTCTGGCATACTGGAGACACTAATGATCAGGTGCGTTTGCTCTGGAAAGATCCGCGTAATGTCGGCTGGAAGGACAAAGTGTCTTACCGCTGGTACCTACAACATCGTCCACAAGTGGGGTACATCAGGTAAGATATTTCAATAAAAAGGTTAAACATTTTAATCTCAGCAAATCACTAAGTAGTAAGATGAATTAAATACTTGCTGTTATAGAAACAATTAGTTATTTTCCTACAACAACATGCTCTGTCTTTATTTATGCATTAAATGTATATCGTTAACGTACACTCGTATGAATAAGGACATCACATCGCAGTGCTTCCCTTAATGTTACATGTTACAGAAATAGCCTTTTAAGAACCATTTCTACATTGTTCTGTAAAACTTTTGAATGTTAAGTGGATGTATTGTAACAAGTCTGCTTTATTTTATTAATTTCCATCATTTGAAATGACGTGAATGTCATTTACAGAGATTCCTAAATAGATCAGCAATTTATATATTTAAATAACTGACCTGGGTTTGTCACCACAGTTCTGTTTGTTTTAGAAGTGGCTCTTCAGAAGTTCCACCCCTGGAGTACTCTTCAGCTTAAAAAAATTGCTGTAAAAATAGAAGAAACAAACAGACCTAATTTAACGATGTTGAACATACACCCACACAACCTCTACTATTTTAATGTGCAATGATGTGTGTAATGACTGAGTGTGTGTCTGTCTTTGTGTGTAGAGTGCGCTTCTATGAAGGCACAAAGTTGGTAGCAGACTCTGGTGTGACAATCGACACAACGATGAGAGGAGGCAGGCTGGGTGTGTTCTGTTTCTCTCAGGAGAACATCATATGGTCCAACTTGAAGTACCGTTGCAATGGTGAGCTCTTCTAAACACACACACACAAACACTTACAAAGAGACATTCAAATGTTGAAACTTCTCTTTTAAAATATATATATACAATGTTACTTACAATAAATGGATAAACAGCTGAGGAAGTTGACTTTCTGTATGAGTTCTGGAAAATGGACTAGGAGCCTTCTGTTAACTAGCACTCAATAAAGATATACACAATAACACACATTCTGTCAAATAGTGGCCAATGACAAAGCTACTGTTATTATACCTGTCTACCGCAATAATAATTCGCAAGCAAATTAATTTCATTTAATATTAAATAATGAGTATGAACTGAAAGACTTTTAGCTTTAATTCATTTACATTCAAATCGGGTAAACATTGTAGGCATAATATTACTTTTTTATGTGGTTCCATTTTTAAGAGATGAAAACTAATTCTGTTCTATGGCGAGTTGTATGTTATTGCCTCATTATTTCACTTACTGTACATGCAAGCAGACAAACTGTCTACAGCTGATTTCAATCTAACATTTGCATTTAGAATATTCATTTTCAATATGAAGTCAATACAAACCCATCACAGAGACAGAAAAAGGGGCATGGATATATTCTTAAAAAGAAAAAGCTCAGGAACACCAAAAAGGCTTGAAGATAATGGAAAACATTGATGACAGATAATTCATTCCCTGGTGAAGATAAACCTCTTCACAACAGTTGGCCAGATAAATTATTTAAATTCAGCTACTAATAAACAATTACTTTCTAAATGTACAAATATTTATGGACCGGATTGTATGTTCATCCAAATAGTCAGTAAGTACGTAAAGTAGGTTTATTTTTGAAGCACATTTAAATTCAGCTTACACTGACCAAAGTGCTGTACCCACACACAGTAAAATTCCAACACAATAAAATTCCATTAACCAGTTATGAGTATACAAGAACAAAGATGTAAAAGGAGCTAACTAGTTCAACACAATGAACAATAACGCCAGGTTAAGAGGCTGGAAAAGCCAGAAAGTCTGTTTTAGTCTATATTTCAAAATTGAAACTTAGAATTGAGAATTAGCATTGCTGATGTTTGGAGGGAGCGGATTCCATAGATGAGGAGCAGTTACTGGAAATGCTCTATCCCCTTTCAGTTTAAGGTGAGATCTAGGGATGTGTAGGAGAGCTTCTTTAAAAGACCTAAGGGATATAGGTGCTGAGTATGAATCACTGAGGTCTTTAATGTAAAAAGGTGCCTGTCCCATTAGTGCTTCTAAAAAATCTTGAACTGTATTCTAAAGTGAACTGGGAGCCAGTGAAAAGAGGCCAAAAATAGGTTATTTTTTGTATCAGTTTACAGCCTCACATCTGCATTCTGGACCATCTGCAGATGTGTTATTGAGGATTGGGGAAGACCGATAAATAAGAAATTACAATAATCCAGACAAGATGTAATAAAGGCATGAATAATATTTTCATTGAAATTCAGAATCGGTTTAAGTCTGTAAATGATCCTTAACTGGTAGTAACTGTTCTTGACAACAGAGTCCAAAAATCAAAGAAAACACCCAGGTTTTTTACATATGGCTTGACATATGAAGCGAGATAACCTAAATAACTGGTCAAGCAGCTTCTATGCTTGGAAGGACCCAAGATAATCACCTCAGATTTATCTTTGTTAAGATGAAGAAAATGATTTGCCAGCCAGGTTTTAATTTCTTCAACACAAGGCTCCAGATTTTAAAGGAAGGTATAGCTGAGATTCATCAGCATAAAAGTGAAAAGAAATATTATATGAGCAGTAGTGGCACCAAAATAGACTCCTGAGGGACACCATAAATGCAGAAGAAGAAGAAAACCACTGAAAAAGTCCTGGATTTGATATAAGAATACTATTATACACCTTGTGGCATGTACTTGTTACACCCTTAAAGACAGACAGACAGACAGACAGACAGACACACACACACACACACGCACACACATACACACACACACACACACACATATTAAATCCTGTACTTTTAATTTTTCTTTTGCAGACACTATTCCAGAAGACTTCCAGGAGTTTAGCACACAGCCAATCTTGTATCCGCTATAAATGCATTACGCACAGTCACACACCTCCACGCATTGCCATGTGGTTATGTATTCGTGTGTGACACAGCCAGGTGGTTGTGTATGTGTGTGTGACACCAGTCTGTTCATAGTGTATGTGTGTAGGGTTAAGATGTCTTTATACAATGTCTATGCTTTTGATAATTGACCCATTTCTATGAACCTATTACTCTTTAAAAAAAACTGCATACTTAATTAAATTTCTAGACTCATCATTTATTTACATATGAAATTTGACTGTAGTCAAGACATTTCTGCTGTTTGTTCTGCTTAATGGTAGGGATAACCAAAATAAAATTTTCATAGTTAATAATGAGTACTTGCTTGTATTTTCTGGATTGAGCATGGAATTATAAAGTAAGGTCATGTTCTCCCATTGACTATGTACGCTTTCTCCAGAAGATGAATGAAAAATCGTTGTTGCTGTTTTATTAGGTTATATATATTACTACATATAAACTATATGTAGATTTAATGCCACCAAAGACAGTTACAACTGATATATAAAAATATATAAACATCCAATTGTTTTCTGTTCAAATGCAAGCTCCACTGTAATGAAATCTAAACCTTGATTTAGTAGAAGACATGGAAGCATAAACAAATTTATGTTCACATGAGTGAGTCATCTAATCAGTACAAGAACATCTTCTGTCAGTACAAGAACATTTTCTGATTTGCCAAAGGATTATCAAGACAAATGATGCCTCCAGCCGTTTTGCCCAGATGGTGTGCTCTAGCAAAATGCCAAATTTAGACAGCCGCATTTATAAACATCTTAAGAAATCTGAGATAGGTGAAATAGCCCATTATTACAAATAGTATTTAAATGCATACCTGTAATGGTGGAGAAAGATTTAGGATGGCAAACTTCCATTAAACAAATGAAAACTTTAAACCTAAATAAATTAACAATGCAGTGCCATTGAAAGTTTATTTAAATTGTGATATATGCAAAGTGTACAATGTGGAAGCTGCATTTGCTGTACACGAGTTTTGATTGTTTCCTGAGTATAAAGGTAACAACACTAATTAGGGAAGAAATGTTTTTACAAAACTCATTTACACTGAGTTAATGTTGAACATAGACAACTGAATTTAACATTCATGGCCTTCTCCCATATTACTCCCACTACCGGGAGAGGCAATGTTCACCTTGTAGATGTAACAGAAGTTCAAGGTGAACTGCTGGAACACCTGTCTAAAATGCAGATGAGGAAATGTTCCTTGTACATTAGCATGGCATGGTGTGCATGATTTGCCATGGCAATGACATTGAAAACCCAGTGATACAGAAACACTTTACACCCATGCTTTAGAAAAAGCCAGACCAATCTTTTGCTGAAGTCTTTGATAGTGAAAAGATACAGTTTCAATGGACCATTGCCTCCAATAAAAGGTGGATTTCAGATAGACTTTAAATTTATGATCCTCCAGAGAGATGCCATCTATTGCAATGCTCACCACTTTTATTACAGATGGACTCTAGCAGGCCCTCAGGAAAACTAGAACTTTGGGAACATCTCAAATGAATGTCAACCTGGTTACTAGGGGCTCTAACATTCAAGAGTGTTTCCTGAATGTTATGCCACAATCATTAGTTCATGGTTCATTCCAAGAGGATCTGGCCCATTGTTACATCTCTCTGACCATTTAAGACAGAACACCTACTCTGAGCAAAAGCAACTAGGGTCTTTTGACAACTAGCAAAAGCAGCATGGGAAACTAAACTCTTGTTTATTGACTCTGGCTAAGTTTGAGTGCAATGAGAGAAGAATCGGAGGTTGTTCAGCTCAATTTGGAAGAACAACAATAGGCAATGTGCTGAGTTGGAAGAGGTCCAGCTAGAGGTCCAGATCTAGAACTCTAATTTTGAATGTAGATGGCATCTACATTCAAAATTGTAGTCGACTCATCTACTAGATGCCACTCTTCTGCTCCCCTAGTAGATGAGTCACTCACTGTGGATGAGGTTGTGCATAGTCTAATCTGTGTGGCTATTCAACCTTGTGCTGCCCTGGTATCCATGTGATTCTCACCACTTCTGGTGGTTAGGGGGGGCTCAATGGAATCATATATCCAAACTACTTTGTTTGTCATATACAGAAAATGGCTCCTTTTTGAAGGTGCACAAGCAAAGATAAGACATTAGACTGAGGTTTAAGCATATATCTGCATTACTTACAAATAAAATATATGAGTACACCATGAGCTTTGCAAAGTGAAACGGTAAGATACAGTCCATATTTGAGTGAAGTAGTGGGTAACAATAAAGAAAAAGTATATGGTATGGTTTTTTTTTACAAAATGACAGGAAGTTGTGCTTAATTTTGTGTCTGGCCAACAGGTGGCACCACATCTTTTTTTCCACTGACATTGTAATGCCTCCATCCTTTTCAACATCTCCAGTCTTCTCTTTCTTAGCTTATTATATTTTAAAGCAGGGATCTTCAATCTTGTCTGCAAAGGGCCGGTGTGGCTGCAGGCTTTCATTCAAATCAGACTGGAGTCACACCTGTTTCTACTTGTTTAATCAGTTCATCTGGGGCTCCAATAAACTATCTAGGCTAATTTCTAGGCTAATAAATGCCTGCAGCCACTCCAACCCTTTGCAGATATGATTGAAGATCTATGTTAATTTGTGATATTCTTCATATTATATTACAGCACTAAAACAGGTAATACCATCATATCAGTATATGGCATGTTTAGTTCATTATGTATTTTACTTTACAGTATAAAGTAATAGTTCAGTTTTCAAAACAATTTTCCTCCCATATTATATTTGATTTAAATAAAATATTATATCTGAAATTAATCATCCCCATAATAAATCAATCAACATATGATGCATTGATATATCTTTTACCCTAACTCCTTTTTCCATCTAATTCTTCTGTTCTTCTGTGACTTTTAATGATTGCCCACTTTCACTCTACTCAGAGTCGTGACTCAAACTTCACACACACACACACACACACACACACACACACACACACACACAGAGAAAGGGAGAGAGAGCACGAGAGGGGGGTGAAGGACAGACAGTACCTGTGAACGGAACACTACAGCTCACTCAGCTTTATAAACCATTCTTTCTCTCGTGCACACAGAGGAAATCTCTGCAAATCTATGCACCAATGAAAGGTGAAACATGTGCAACAATTTAAGTGTGATACATTTTTACATTTTATGTAAAAACATTTAATACATAAAAAAATATAAAAAAATAAACAAAAATACATTTTGCATTTTATATTGTATTTCTGCATGTCCTTGCTTCACTCCACGGTTTGAGCCACGTGAATATATTTTAGATATCCAGCCACACCCACGCACGCTCGAGACAGTAATAATGCAGACACTGTCTGCAGACAATGTGCAGACACACAGACAGACATACACGAACACTGTCGTTCTATGCTTGTGACAGCATACTTCTTATACTTACAGATTAAATTCATTTTATAATTTCACTCAACCTTTACCTCACAAACTGCAAAAAAAAAGCTACAGCTTATATTAAAATAATAATAATAATAACAACAAAAATAACAATGATAATAATAACAACATTAATAATAATTGTTTACATTTCTTAACAATTATTAACACAAGTTTTCCTCGTGTTGCCAAATGTACCTTGTCAGACAATTCTATTATTATTACTATTATTATTATTATTATTATTATTATTATTATTATTATTATTATTATATTAAGCAGATATCCTCTAGGTGGGCAGCAAATGTCCTCCCCAGTTGGACAGGAATGTCTGACAATTGACTTTGTCCCCACGAAGTCCCAATTATCAGACATTCCCATCCTCCCTTCTGGGGAGAACATTTGGTCCCCTTTTAGATCCCCCTCCCATCCTCCCTCCTTTCCCCCGACGCACGTACACACACAGACACGGTGCTATAACGATCATTTATAAAGCCTTCTGGACATTTGCGATTCACGCGCCGAAAGTTACTGCAAACGCGAGATCACGACTCATTCACAGCCCTATTCTAGGCTAAAGGACACTGAGCTGTCGAATCACACATACACATCCACACACACGCGCTCGGATACAACACACGCCCTGGTGCGACCCAAATGATTCTTGGGGCTTCAAATGATGAAGCTGTTAAGACTCGCACTTGCTCACACGTTCACTAGCGCCATGTATTCTGTACAAAAATGTCGGTAAAAGCTAAAAACAAACACACCCAGTGGTCTGCCATACCGAATGTACCCACATAGATTTAATAATAATAATAATAATAATAATAATAATAATAATAATAATAATAATAATAACAATAATAATAATAATAGCAACGCGTTATAGTCGGATCCCTGCGGCTCGTTCTCATATATCCGGCTTGTGCGCGCATTAAAATGGAGGAAACTGGTGGAGAACATTTCTCTGACTCTACCGCAAGGTGCATCTTCTCCAAATTTGTCCAGTTTTCCGGTAGCAACGGGAATCCTGTGGTGCTCCCATCTGCTATTGGCTGCACGCGTCACGACTAAGGAAATACTGCCATTTATGTACTCAGGCACAAGATGCGTTCACGCTGCGGCGCTGCAAAGTCACCCAACCACCCAGAGACATGAGGAATAACGTGAAGTAATATTGCCTTCATATTTGTGCTCACTGAGTGACTGTTACGCAGTGTGAGCACTACTAGTTACACCACTACTATGTGTTATCCCTCACACCTTACAAACTACATGCAGGAGGCACCTAAAAGTTCATTTTAACACAAATGTGTATCACACGTGATGCAGTATTCATTTAAAAGACTTAAGGTGTACATAGGAATGGATGTAACTAGTACAAAGCTTTAAAAAAAAAGTGGCTAAATGTGAATTTTTGAAGTTAAAGATTTCTAACAGAAAAAAAAGCTGTTCCTTTAGAGCGCCACCCCAGCGACGAGGACAAGAACAGTTTGTACCCTTTGTACCCCACAGAGGGGGGGGGAGACAGAGAGAAAGTGAGAGAGAGGGGACACACACAGAGAGAGAGAGGGAGAGAGAGAGAGAGAGAGAGAGAGAGAGAGAGAGAGAGAGAGAAATTATAGTCTTTATTAGACTGTGCTATGACATTAAGCTATAATGCATTATATTAACACACAAACGCACATGCGAGTATATGATGCACTAATTGCAACTATAAAACTGTTGCCTATAAATGACCCACATATAAAAAAAGACATTATGGTTCATGGTGCTCATTCCGGATCTCGGCTTATTTATGCTGCATAACAGAGCTAATGCAGAGACAACAGAATTCCGCATAAATTAGCCCAGACTGGGTTTATAAAAAAAATCGTCCAAAAAAGATAGCTAGGAATACCAGTTCCTGTCTCGCCACGTCCATTATAATATGAGCTAAATCTGAGAACCGAGAAGGAGGGGGCTGTGTGTGTTAGAAAGAGATAGGGAGCGAGAGAGAGTGCAATGGTTATTTTAAAATTCCGGAAGCGTTTCCTCACATGGACCGCTGGGCCGTCTTGTGCATCTGATGCTGTGGAGTCGCCCAATGAGCGTCGAGAACAGCTCGGTTTCCAACACGGTATTCCCTCTCGTGCAGATCCTGGGCGGGCCCGGGGAAGCTCGGTCACGCAGCGTGGGTGGTGTGTGTGTCTGCCGCGCCGGTATAAAAGCGCGCCGGCAGCAGCGGAAAGATGCAGTCAGTAGTAGCTTGGTTACACAGAACCGGCTCGAGCTTCAGCATCAGCAGCGGCAGCATCAGCACCAGCAGCACCTATTAACCATCATGGTTCTCATCTGGACGCAGTTTGGCGTGAAGCATAAGAACGTCAAATGCAAGGTGCGAGTGATCCACGGCGAGGAAAGCTGGACCTCTGATGTAAGTTACCCTAAAACTTGTTTATTCTAGTTTCTTTATCAGTTTTAATTTTATACAACATGACATCTAAGTATCAGCATTGTAATTTATGCCTGAATTTTACAACTGTGTTCTTCCTGAATGTACTCCTGAATGCACTCCAAACTTAAGCTACAGATACTTGTCACTGAGCTAATAGACCACAGGGTAGAAAATGTCACTGTACGGTATCTTTTTTCTCTCAAACAGTGCAGAGTGCATTTATCTAATAAAACCTTTATATACTGGTGGTTTAAATACCAACAAATTCTGCTTGTATAGTGTCTAATGTAGATGGAGATAGGTGTCCAATTGACCATATATGAAATTCTCTGTATCACTGTGTGAATTAAGAGCTAAAGATATAGAAGTGTATGCTTAACAATTTTATTTATTATTTATTTATTCTCTCTCCCTGAACAGGAGGCGCATGAGGACCCTGAAATACCCAGTCCTCCTTCTTCACCAGTGTGCTTGGACCACTACGCTGTGTTAGGGGTGTCGAGCGACTCAAACGAGGAGGAGATCAGACGTGCATATAAACGCCTAGCACTTCGCTACCATCCTGACAAAAACCCAGATGCGGATGCAGAGGAGAAGTTCAAACAGATTGCACAAGCCTATGAGATCCTTACAGACCCTGAAAAGCGCAGCCTCTATGACCAACAAGGTGAGAGCTTTATATAGGTCACACTGTTCCCATTTTCACACACTCTGCTGTGTGCAGAATTCATAAATTATCATTCCCTAACCCATATTTTCCACATATATAGTTTTAGACTCCTAAGTCACTTACACCTACAAATTTAATCTAAGCAGAAATTTCCACCTTTCTTTAACTCTTAAAAACTCACATTTTCATACACGCATCTTTTGCAGGTTTGTCTAAGGGACAGATGTCTTCTGCAAAAGCAGACCCAACACCCAGTGGCCCCAAGGTCGACGCCCATGCCTGGCGCATCTTCTTCAACTTTGAGTTTGACTCAGATGAGGACCTCTTCAACCCATTTCTGAAGAACCCTCAACCCCACCTTGGTCGTCACCACAGCAAGGCAGGGTCCCACCCTGGGGGTGCAACCGAAGTGCATGACCTCTATGTGTCTCTGGAAGACATTCTGACAGGTGTTACAAAGCGTGTGAAAGTCACCCGGCTCCGGCCCACAGACAAGAACACACTTCAGCCAGAGGAACGTGTGATCGATGTAGAGGTGAAGAAAGGATGGAAGGAAGGGACAAAGATTACCTTTCCAGGGGAGGGACAAGGTGTGTCAGGCCATGGCCCGAATGACCTCACGTTTGTGGTCAAAGAGAAGAAGCATAGCCACTTCAAACGGGAAGGGTCCAACATCGTCTACACAGCCACCATAACGCTTAGAGAGGTGAGTGTGTGTGCTAGTAGTACAGCCTGTCCTGCTCTCCACCCACACAGTCTCTGCTAGATGATAAGCCTCTGCAGAGCACTGTGGCTATATTTAGAAACTCTTCCCCTCTCCCGCAGGCTTGCAAACAGACACACTCCTCCGCCTTTTGCCTCTCCTCATCTTCCCTCTGTCATTTTCTCACATCTGATCTCTAATTATGAATTCCCTTCCCTTCATGTTTTACCCTCATGTCCCTTGATCTTCCAACTCTTTTTGAAATCTACTTCAGCTCAGAACAAATCCTCTATCTCTCCCTCATTTCCCATCACAATCTTTTGTGCATTATTTCAATTCAATTTAAATCACTCAGCCTGTTTGCCATGATAGTTATATATTTCACTGTCTGCCTACAAACATCTATCATCTTCATATCTCACCCCACCGTTCATCTGCCTTGTCATCACTATCACCTGTCTGTCTCACACTCTTTTCCCTCCTTGTCTCACAGCCTATCGTCTCTCTGTGTCTCGCACCATCACACTCGCCTCCTCCTCCCAACTCCTCTCTCCTGCTGCTTCTCACCCCCATCCCTCATCTCTTATCTCTCACCCTCCCCTTCTCATCTCTCTCATCTCTCTCCCACGCACTTCCTCCCTCCTCCTCTTTCCCACTCAGACTAGAACAAGAGAACAGGAACACATTAGCAATACCCGTCTCGTAACGGCATCTTGCATAACAGGAGACGTTCATTCACTCTGAACCAGACTCTCTTCATTCAAACTCGACTAAACATTATGCAACACAAAAACCCAATAATAGGTATTTTCAAATGGTTTGGAAACAGTAAAGCATGCTCTAGCCTGTAGATTTCTCACAGATATACTCACATTATTAGTTCAAGAAATAATCCTCATTCTAAAAAACAAAATGTATTAGGAAAACCATTTTGTTCATACCTAGCATACTAAGATGTAGTAGCAAATAATAATAACCTTCTTTGTTCCTTTCTCTCTCTGTAGGCATTATGTGGCTGTACTATTAGTGTCCCCACCCTGGATGGACAGTCAAAGCCTGTTCCCTGCAGTGATGTCGTCAAGCCTGGGTCAGTGAGAAAATTAATAGGGGAGGGACTTCCTCGGGCAAAGAACTCAGCCCAGCGCGGTGACCTGTTGGTTGAGTTCCAGGTGGTGTTTCCTGAGCGTATCCCACCATCCAGCAAGGAGATCATCAAACACAGTCTTGGACAATGTTAACCCAGACATACAAACACACAGATCCAGTGATGGTTGCAGCATCAAATTTTTGTCTCTGTGAGGCATATTGTGTGCCGGACTGTACACACATGCACACAAAATATCATAGGTAGTCCATAGATTTTAGACAAACACACACATTGCATTCAGACATACCACATATAGACAGACAGGAATACACAAATGCAGACACTTATACACACAGAGGTGCTACTCTTAAAGTATCAACACACATCCTGTATGTAGCAGGATGTGACATGCTCTATGGGAGAGGGCTTGATGGCCTCCTGTAGGAAATTGCTGTTCCTATAATGACCATCTCAACTTGCTCTAAACAATGACAAATTTGTACTTGTGTACAGAATCGTCAAATAATTAGTCTCTATGAGAGAACCTGTGTCATGTTTCAATGAATTATTTATAAAGGATGATTATATAAAGACTTCAGTGTGCTGTATAATTTGGCATGTAGGCTAAGACTGAATGAAAAGCATGTTTTTTATGTACAAATAAAGACTTTATTAAATAAACTACTTTGTCTTTAATATTTTTTCCTAAAGACACTTCTGTAACTGTGATGTAACTTTAGCCCTGCAGCGTAATGTCTATACATGGTCCTGCACAGGGGTGCTACTAAAGGGGGAAAATTAGGATCCACACACTTTTGGGGCCCCCAGAGGCTTGTATGCTTGGTGCAAAATGGGTGTGGTAGGGGCCCCAGTCTCATTTTCTTTCATAGGGCCCAAAATTGCTAATGGCACCCCTGGTCCTGCATGTAGAGAATTGGGAAGAACACTGGTAAGCAAATGTTAGCCTGTACCAGCAACCTTTCCAAATTTTATAATATTAGGCAATCATTTTGCTAATAATAAGTGAATCACAAAAGCTTTTGACTACTCTCTTGATCTTTTCTAACCAGTGAGATTTATAGCCATGGCTAACTGGAATCTCCTGTTTCAGACAGGAAATGTGATCAGACTTTATCCAAATGGATATCAGGTGAAATCACCTGAAAATTCAGACTGAATTCTCACAGTACCAGTCACTTGACAGAGGTTATAAACTAGGTCTTTGGCTATATCATATTAAAATCAGTGATGAGATACAATGTAGTACAACAAAGCAAAAATGCTAAAAGATAAGTCTTAGCAGAGAAAGAGAAAAAAATCATCTCTCCCTCTCTCTGTGTATATACATACACACACACACACACACACACACACACACATATATATATGTATATGGATCAAGTGGAACTATGAAACTATGGATCAAGTGGTCAAAAAAGTTAAGTCTAGAATTGGGATGAATGCTCACATTGCTCATTGTCATGTGGCGCCCCCTGTCGGTCGCAGCAAAAGCAACTGAAATTATGGACATTTCCGGTTGTAAAATGGTAAAACTTAAAATGTGACAAAGAATTTAATAAAAAAAAATTATTTTATAAAAAATTCTATTACAAAATGAGTACATTTCAGCAATTTGGTGGTTTAGGTCTAATTTATATTTTTTATTTATATTATATACTATACTATACTAAACTATTTATACTATAAACTATACTATACTATACTATAATACTATATTATATATATATATATATAAACTCCATGTTTATATATTGCCTAATATAACATTAATCTCTATACAATTGGTTTTCACTTTCATGCTGTTTTGTGGCTCCTCATTTTAACTTGTGTGTGTGACCAAACGTTTTCACAAAAAATATTAAGATTTACTGGTTCATAAAGAAAAGAAGAAAGACGATTTTAAATGAAAATTTTATTTATGTGTGTGTATATATATATATCATTCAAACAAGGAGAAACACATTAAAGGGCCCTGGATATGTTCCAGTTACAAGAAAGATTATAATATTTACTAATTTAAAAAAGTTCACAAGACAAAAATAGACTATATGGCCAAAAGTATGTGACCACCACTTTAATGCTGTTAATGTAGAGTTGCAGAGGTTAATAGCTACCAAAGGTGGTATAAGGATAAAAATGCCAACAGGTCATGGGCACCCAAGGCTCATTGAAGCATATGGAGAGCAAAGGCTAGCCCATCTGCTCTGGTCCCACAGAAGAGTTGCTGTAACTCAAATTGTATATGATAAAAATTAAAAAGAAAAAAGGGTCTCAAAACACACAGTGGGGTCACAAACGGGTAGGGTGCTCATGCTGATCTCTGTCCACTGCTGCATGTGCCTACAATTGGCATGTGAGCATCAGAACTGGACTGAAGATGCTGGCCTGGTCCGATGAATCAGGTTTACTTTTACCTTGTCAAGAAATAGCATCAGGATGCAATGGGAAGAAGGCAAGACGGCAAAGGTAATGTGATAATCTGGGCAATGTTGGCATTCATGTGAGTGTACTTGACATATGCCACCTACTTAAACAACGTTGCAGACCAAGTACAGCCCTTCAAAGCAATGGTATGCCCTCATAACGGTGGCGTCTATCAGCATAATAATGCTCCCTGCCACGCTGCAATAAGTGATGATGGTTTGAGGAACATGACAAAGTGAACATGACAAGGTGTTTGAGAAGGCGTCTGATTGAAAATCTGTGGGACAAACAATTCCAAACCATGGAGACCCCACTGCTCAGCTACATTCACAGATGGAATCATTTTTAAGGATGCAAATCACCAGGCTCTTTAATATGAAGTTGCCATAAGGCACTACCACTAATACTGCAGCTGGTTGCCATAGTAAGAAAGTTAATCAGTAGGAAACCTAGTATTCAATTTGATAACAAATCAGTTTTCTTGACAATTGCTGCGAATCACTGTATGTGTGGAGGTAAAATGAAATGAAATTAAAAAAAAAAACACAATCTTTATCTTATGTCTACATGCGTCGACACAATCTGACTTACTGTGTTGCAAATGTAATAATAGAGCAGTCAGTGTAAGTGCTTTTTTTTTTAAAAAAAACCGGCGCTTGATTTTAAACCAGGCGCGTGAGGTTTACCTCAGGTTCACATAACTGCTGCTTCGTGATCGATTTCAGCGTTTGTGCTTTAAAAAAGAACTTTTTATAAATGTAACAAGAAACGGATCGATTTGTAAAATGTGATCGTCAACACGGACGCACACGAGGTAAGTTTTGAGCCTTTCTGAAGTGTTTCTAGAAGCCCGCTTTAAGTCCGATTAGCCTCCAGCTGACTAGTTATTCATAGACTTCATCACAAACAGCACCGCAGATTCGCTCCAGTGGCTTTGGTCGGAATTTACCGGTGTGAATTAAACAGTGTTGTTTATTTAGTCGGTCGACTACATCGCTGTATTTATTTATTTTTTTACAACTTGTTACCGGTTTAATTTATCACCAGTATCGTTTGTAATTCGACGCCACTTTGTGATGAAATGTCTCAGTCGGAAACGGCTGTTCCTTCGCCAGAGCTGCGCGAGAGCCTGCAGGTGTCCAGTCTGACGCTGCTTGTCCTCGTGCTCATTCCCTGTGTAGTTTTACTGCTGCTGTTAAACTGCCTGTTGCTAGGATACAAACTGCTTCAGTTTGCGAGGGGAAAGAGAGCGCGCTACGGTTGTGAGAGCGTGCTCTTGAATTCGTCATCGTCGCTGTCCACGCGCCAGAGAATCGCACGTTTTAACGACGACGCATCGTACGGCCCGGTACGGAAAACGAAATACGCGTCCGTGTCAGAGCCGATGTTGGCGCCGCCGATCACGTCGTCACTCACTTCATCTGCAGAGCGGAGGGCTGCGTGCGGCCAGCGCTGCAGGTCGGAGGCGCTCGCGCGACCGGACGGGGCTACCTATGCAGGTACGGGGTCGCTCCGCGTGCCAAGCACGTTACTGGGAGCCAGTGGATCACGCGGGTCGCGCGCTTGGCGAAGGAGCGCGCCGGTGATCTTACAGTCCAGCGACTCGGAAATAGAGCGCGAGAACGTTGCACCACCAAATTCTCCAGAGCAGCTCGTGACGCAGATCAGGGTAAGAGTCCTCCTGACCGGGACTTTTCCAGCTCCACCAATAGAGCCAGACTATGAAATATCAATATTTTGTTACTTAATGCTGCTTTGTGCTCCAAAAATATTTAGATATTTCTGCCCGAATCCATTATTACTCAATGTAACAAATTACATATCTAAACATTTTTATGCAGATTGTTTCCTGTCTTTATGATGTATCCGATAGGTAACAGCATAAATGTGCGGTGGCCAAAACATACTACTCCTTTAATGGATGTGGTAGCTCAGTGGTTAAGGTGTTGGGCTACTGATCGGAAGGTCATGGGTTCGAACCCTAGGTCCACCAAGCTGCCACTGCTGGGCCCCTGAGCAAGGCCCTTAACCCTCAGTTGCTCAGTTGTAAGTCACTCCAGGATAAGGGTGTCTGCTAAATGCTGTAAATGTAATGGGCTGCTTTTCAGCTACTGTATGGTAGAGTAGTGGGGATATTTAAATGCAGCTCTGGTGTGCTACGTGTAAAATCATGTGTCCTGAACACTCATGAGCTCTGACCACAAACTTTACTGCACACCTTTGGGATGAACTGGAACGTTGACTGCATGTAAATGGCTTATGACTCAAATTTCCACAAACATGTTTAACATGCACATTATATGTGTGATGGTTCTCTGTTTTAATGATGTGATGCTGCAGGTGTATCACAGACCATTTCAAAATCTTAATGTAGAGTTATATTGCAGTATATTTTTGGAAGATTGTCCAATAAAAAAGATTATCCCCAGACTGCCACACAAGTCTTTCAGACCCTGATTGTGAATAATTTAATCGTTATCTTCAGTAAATTACAGAATAGTACAGTTAAAATGTTGTACCTTTATTTTTGAACACACATGCTGCCTTGACAGTGATGTCTGTCTGGCTTTTGTTAGTTACTTTGTAATTTGTTTGTGTTTGTGTGCAGCATGGTTCATCGCCTCTGATGATGCGCAGGAGTCGCACAGTGGAGCTGGAACTGGTCTCCCTCGATAAGGTCCATCTGGAAGGGGAACTCATCAGCAGCATCCCACAGGAGACCTCGTGCTTCATAGCATCCACAAGCACCTCAGCTGCTGGGCCTGGCCTGGACAGTGACTTCGGTGCCAGTGCAGGTTAGTTCAAAGCTTGTTATAAAATTTTCCTTTTAATTGCAGTAGTTCTGTAAAGATCTAGGAATTTTCTTAGCCCATTTCTTACTTGACTGTAGCTTATGTGGGGAATTGGATTTTGTTTCATCCCATCAAAATCCAATCACAGAAAATGTAGGATATTGTATTTGGGAAAACTCTTAAAATGTAATCATTTAACAGTATTTTTGATTTGTTAAAAAAAAAAGTTTTAACAGTGGAGTTTCCCTTTTAGCCTGCTTTTCTATATATTTGTTTTGAATTATGTCCACATTTCAGGTGTGTGTAATGAAGAGGGTGTAAAACTGTACACATAATTATCCAGGTGTGTCTTTGCGTATCCTGTCGGCGGACAGCGACGGTTTTCCAGGGGCAACCTGGGCATCTGGTCTCGAATGGGATTATTATGACCCTAGCTACGTCACGCAGAACCACGTTCCCAAACACAGACACCATGCACCGCCCATCACAACCAAACAGTACTGGGTCTAATATGCATCGTTTTCCAGCTTGTAGACAAAGAACTCTATAGTTTTAAACTCCATGAAACACAGAAACTCAACACCTTATCCACATGTATACTTGCACAGTTCACTTTCTTAAACTGCAGGATGTTTTTTGCTTGTTTGTTTAATAGAATCAACCACTTGTTCATGTGTTTACTCACATTTATTATGCACTTGTCTTCCACTGTATGCACTCATATTGTATGTTATTGGTTTATGTCTTTTGTCATTCTTCAAGCTCCTGTAGTTTTGGCTCTTCATGCACATTTAACACCAGCACTTGCATCCAAAATTCTATTCTAGCATTGATCAGTTGACACTAGTCACCCCTAATGTATTTTATTGTCTAAATAAAACATTTTATTCTACTCATCAGTAAATGAAATATGAGAGGATGGAAAACATAACCATCAGAGACAGATACATGCTGAACATGTTCCTGAAGAAGAAAGAAGAAAAAAAAAATAAAATAAAAAATCTTCCATGTTCCAAACGCAAGGACCGGTGCAGCACCAAGTTTGGCATTAAGTAACCTCATTCTGATAGAACATGGCTCAGGTAGGAGAACAGCTTAGTTTGTCCATTAGGTGGTGGCACCTCTTGCACAAGCACCGTAGCCATAAACATTTAAACTAAATGTTACTCAGTGGAGGTTTGTTCTTGTACATGGCCCTGGTATTTATGAACGTTGTACCATTTTCCAAGTCATTTCAACTGCAGCAATCCTGTCCAGTATAAAACATTTAAAGAGGGAGCTAAACACAATCCACCTTAGTTAATATGCTTCAGTATGTTTATATAAAATGTGAGAATATCCACATCTCATGTGATTTTTATACATGCACCCAACCACTTTTTGCTGGATCCTGTAGATTGATACACCAATTTCCAAAATAAATTACATTTCTCCATAAGTTTTATGCAAAAAAGGTAACCGTGAAATAGAGTGTGGAACACTTTATTTGTTAGATTTATGTACATTGATCAAGTGCCATATAAACTTAACTGGAGCACTATATGCAAACATTGAGAGACATGAGCAGAATGTAGGGGGAAACATTACTCAAAGCTGGACAAGAAATTAAGCACAACTTCTTTTAGCTTTGCATCCGATGCTTCAGAAATCTTGCCATCAGCCCTAGAAAAGAATTGTTGATTTTGTTTAGAAAGTGCAACAAAATCATTATACTTAATATTTAATGCAATATGAAACTTTGACCAAATGGATCAGGATGCTGAAATTGTGATCTTGGTCACCTGATAGTTGCAAGCAGTTCCTGTTGTTGACTAAGAATGTGCTGCAGGAAGGCCTTCTCAAACTTTGTGATCTTGCTGGGTTCCATCTTGTCCAAGTAGCCCCTCACACCAGCATAGATGACTGTGACCTGTTCCTCAATGGCCATGGGAGCTGGGAATAAACATACATTTTAAAAAGCTGTCCAGATGAAGAATGACAAGTGTTTGGAAAGCTGCTCATTTAATGAAAGCATTAGTTTTGGGCTGAATGTTGTCCCGATTTAAGACACAACTTAAGCTTTACTTCTCTGCTACAACAGGACCTCAAGTCTGCTCACCGTACTGTCCCTGTTTCAGCAGCTCAGTAAGCCGAACACCCCTGTTGAGCAGCTGCTGTGTGGCTGCATCAAGATCAGAGCCAAACTGTGCGAAAGCAGCAACCTCACGATACTGAGCCAGCTCCAGCTTCATTGTACCAGCCACCTATACACACACACACACACATTTTAGTTGTTTAGGAGGTATTAAACCAGGTTTTTTAAAAAAAGTTAAACTGTCTGGATTTTTGATCAGAAGGTGATTGTCTACCTGCTTCATAGCCCTGGTCTGGGCAGCAGAACCCACACGGGACACAGACAGGCCCACATTAATGGCAGGTCGGATACCCTTGTAGAATAACTCTGTCTCCAAGAAGATCTGTACATTTGGGATAACATTACATTTTATACATATTTTAGGAGGAATGAATTTTTTTTACCTTAGTCCATTACATATGTAGTGTGCAAAGAAGCTAGAGCAAGACATCAGTGCACCAGAAACACTAACCTGTCCGTCAGTGATGGAAATGACATTGGTGGGAATGTAAGCAGACACATCTCCAGCCTGAGTCTCAATCACAGGCAGGGCAGTAAGTGAGCCACCACCAAAGTTGTCGTTCATCTTGGCAGCTCTCTCAAGCAGACGTGAGTGCAAGTAGA
The DNA here is from genome assembly GCF_030014155.1 of Tachysurus vachellii. Lineage (NCBI taxonomy): Eukaryota > Metazoa > Chordata > Actinopteri > Siluriformes > Bagridae > Tachysurus > Tachysurus vachellii. Next base: position 7,820,254 of record NC_083476.1, on the reverse strand, counting down.
AGACATCACCAGGGTAGGCCTCACGCCCAGGGGGACGACGCAACAGCAGGGACATCTGACGGTAGGCCACAGCCTAAGGGGGAATGAAAATTGTTACCAGGTTCAACTTAATGAAAATGCAAAAGCACAGGCTCTGAAGAGACAAGGACAACCCACCCTCGAGAGGAAAAGGTGGGGGGAAAAAATAAATAAATAAATAAAAAAAAGTTACATTTTACAACTATAAAAGCCAAGTGAGTGACAGAATGCTTACAGAAAATAATCAAATGTGTTCATTTAAATACGTTCTGAAGACTATTTAAAGGACAGTGTTCCGTTAATACAATATTCTGATTAAGTACATACAATTTAATTAAAAAAATATATATATTCTTTGGTTTCTATTATTGAGAAACTGGTCTAATGACAAAATGCACATTATTCTATTGGCTCAAAAAGACCAGGGTACAGGAATTACAGGTCACACTCAGTAAAAAGCAAAACAAGAAGCAACATAAATACTAAACATATTGCTTCCCTTTGCATTCAACTGAACTGTCTTTTCCCACAAGGCAAATATTAATCAGTGACAGACTGAGAAAGCAAAACCCATGTAGTGGTGTGAAGAAGTATTTGCCCCCTTCCTGATTTTTTTAGGTCACATTTTAATGTTTCAGATCAAACAAATTAAAATTTTAGTCAAATAACAAATTAAAATTTGTCAAATAACAAGTAAACATGCAGTTTTTAAATGAAGGTTTATTATTGAGGGAAAACAAAATCCATACCTACATGGCCCTGTGTAAAAAAGTGATTGCCCCTAAACCTAATAACTGGTTGTGCCACCTTTAGCAGCAAGAACTGCAATAAAGCTTTTGTCATAACTTGCAACAAGTCTGTTACAGCGCTGTGGAGGGATTTTGGTCCACTCATCTTTGCAGAACTGTTGTAATTCAGCCACATTGGTGGGTTTGAGCATGAACCGCCTTTTTAAGGTCATGCCACAGCATCTCAATAGGATTCAGGTCAGGACTTTGACTAGGCCACTAAAGTCTTCATAGCCGCGCTCACACTGCAAGTCTTATTGATCAATTCGGATATTTTGCTCAGATCTGATTTTTTTTGTTTGGCTGTTCACATTACCTTTTAAAATGTGGCCTATATCAGATACCAGTGTGAACTGTTTGTTTCGAACTGACCCGCGCAAACGAACAATAACGTCACACGCAGCACGCCATTGTGCTAAAGTTGGTGAGGTTATGGAGAAAGTAAGCATTTTCGCTTCTTTCTAAATGTTTGTGTAATGGCAGCACAGAGACGCAGTGTTTAGAAAATTTTCGGATGTCGAGGGCAACTTTTGATTATTTGATCTATTTTGTAGGCATAGTCACGTTTGTGTGCGTACTCGCCGGCGCATAATTGTGACGAATGTTCACACTGCAGCCACATTGGGGGGGGGAATAAATAAATGAATAAATCAGATTTGGGTCTGATTCAGGACCACATATGGAAGTGGTCTGAATCTGATTTGAACAAATCAGATCTGGGCTAGATTTGAGTGTTCACACTACTCCTGAAGAAGTCTGACCTGGTCACTTGACCCCCAAAAAAAAAAAAAAAGTCAGATTTGGGCCACTTTTACCTGCAGTGTGAACGTGGCCCATTTTGTTTTTCTACAGCCATTCAGAGGTGGACTTGCTGGTGTGTTCTGGATTATTGTCCTGCTGCAGAACCCAAGTTCGCTTCAGCTTGAGGTCACGAACAGATGGCAGCAAATTATCAATCAAGATTTTTTGGTAGACAGCAGAATTCATTATTTTGATTCATCTCAGCAAGTCTTCCAGGTCCTGAGGCAGCAAAACAGCCCCAGACCATCACACTACCACCACCATATTTTACTTTGGTATGATGTTTTTCTGAAATGCAGTGTTACTTTTACATCAGATGTAATGGGACACACCTTCCAACAAGTTTGTCTCATCATTCCACAGAGTATTTTCCCAAAAGTCTTGGGGATCATCAAGATGTTTTCCGGCACAACTGGGACGAGCCTTTATGTTCTTTTTGCTCAGCAGCAGTTTTAGTCTTGGAACTCTGCCATGCAGGCCATTTTTGCCCAGTCTCTTTCTTATGGTGGGGTCATGAACACTGACCTTAACTGAGGCAAGTGAGGCCTGCAGTTCTTTGGATGTAATCAGGCCTGGATGTGACTGGTTTTTCACACCTGAGCTCAATTAATCTACAGTTATGTTTTAGCAGTGGGCAAACACTTTCACACAGGGCCACGTGGGTTTGGATTTTGTTTTCCCTTAATAAAAGCCTTCATTTTAAAACTGCATGTTGTGTTTGTTATCTTTGACTAATATTTAAATTTGTTTGATTATCTGAAACATTAAAGTGTGACAAACTTGCAAACAATAAAGGAAGGGGCAAACTTTTCACACCACTGTAGGTTAAGAATAGACAGAAGCAGTCTGGACAAGCAATTAAATAAAAAGGCCAAATTTTCCAAACAGGAATACTATACATTTAAAAAAAAAAGAAATTGAAAAGGTTGTGCAATTTTAGGGCATACTACCACCACTCTAAAACGACTACTGAGAATCCTTGTTTAACAAAACGTTGACGGACTCTTTGGGGGCTGGACTTTGCAACATTAAAATGTCTTAGTAAAAGGTAATAAACATTTCAGACCCTTACCTGCTTGGAGAGATCATCATAGATGATAAGTGCGTGTTTGCCGTTGTCCCTGAAGTACTCGCCCATGGAGCAGCCTGAATAGGGTGCAAGGTACTGCAAAGGAGCAGCATCAGAGGCTGTAGCAGAGACCACAATGGTGTATTTCATGGCACCGGTATCAGTTAGCCTCTTAACCAGTTGAGCCACAGTGGAACGCTTCTGTCCGATGGCAACATAAATACAATACAGCTTCTTCTTCTCATCTGTGCCATCGTTGAAACGCTTCTGGTTGATGATGGTGTCAATAGCAATGGCAGTTTTACTGTTAATAAAGAAAAGTCAAAACAAGCATGTGAGCAGCTCAGCTTTATATGAAGGTTCGTGTGAATTAATGACAAGTGACTTAAAGACATTTCCTAATGCCATGGACTGAAATCATTTTTTAGTCTGTAACTATACACAAAACCCATGTATACCAGCCCAGGAATCTTCTTTTGAAAAGAACCATTAAAAAAGGTTTATTTGCTGATGCTGGGTCAAAGTAGCTCATCCGCCCCATCCTCCATACCCAGTCTGTCGGTCTCCAATGATCAGCTCTCTCTGGCCACGACCGATAGGCACCAAACTGTCCACAGCCTTGATACCAGTCTGCATGGGCTCCCTCACAGAAATACGGGGGATGATGCCTGGCGCTTTCAGACCAACACGCCGACGTTGCTTAGATCCCAATGGACCCTAGCACAATACAAAAAGTAAAAGAAGGTACAAGTTAACAAAAATGTCTCTTACAATGCATCTTCAAATTGAAGATGGAAACAAACATCTTCAGTTGTCTGACCTCTAATAAGGCCTCATTAAGGTCAGCCTTGCACTTGAATTCCAGTATGCACTGCATTTCTATTAAAACTAATAAATACCCCACAATTACATTAATCGTTATTTGCAATGCAATGAGCTCTTTGCATAGTATAAATGCTCTTTTTTTTTTTAAGAAATTGTGGTAGCTACGCAAGGCTAAGAAACAAAAGGCATGCAAGATTAGACAGCATGGCTTCATAAGATCTTGCTGAATATGGTCACCTTGGCCAGAGAAAAAGAAAGGAAAAAAAATCTTTTTACCAATGAAAACAAGAAATCTCGTCTCATTTAATCAAATCATGAAATTTTTAGAGCTAATTAGAGGTATTCAAAATGTAGTGTTCTTTTCATAAATTACCCCATTTTATTGGGGGGGGGGGGAATCCACCATGACTCGGCATACCTTGCCATCGATGGCGTTTCCTAAAGCATCAACGACACGGCCGAGCAGCTCCTCTCCGACTGGCACATCCACAATAGCACCAGTTCTCTTAACAATGTCCCCCTCCTTGATCAGCTTATCGTTACCAAACACCACAACACCAACGTTATCAGGCTCCAAGTTCAGAGACATTCCCTAAAAACAAAGGGTTTTTTAGTTTTTTAAACTATAACTGCACAATTGGGGGAAACTGCACTCATACGCGTGAACAACATCAAAGCTAAAGCAGACCGAGTGAACCAGGTTCACTAAAGTGTACTCACCTTCAGGCCAGAGGAGAACTCCACCATCTCTTCAGCCTGCACATTTCTCAGTCCGTACACACGAGCAATACCGTCACCGATAGACAGCACACGTCCAGTCTCCTCCAGATCAGCACTGGTATCTGCACCCAAGATCTTCTCCTCCAGAATGCTGGAGACCTCAGCAGTGCCTGAACAGGACATAGGTGGTCACGATGGACAAGTGTATTAGGCTCATGCAGGGAAAAATAAATAAATAAATAAAAAACCATCCTGCCACAACAAAAACAAGGCAGTCCATGCACATACCAGTCTTCTGCAGCCATGGCTTTGCTGTGTGCAGGTTCTTTGCTCCCACACAAGCAGCAGCTACATTCTTGGAAACCTGTTGAACAGTTAAATAACATAAATAAAAGAAATCCATCTGCTGATTGCCGTCACAGAGGCCTTTATGTTGTGTACATTACTGTTGACCTTCAATTCCTGTACAGCACAATGAAAGAAGTCAAGACGTTAAGTTGTCCGAGATGTAATATATATTTAACAAAAGGGATTAAAACTAAATGCTGTACACTTGCTAAACAATCCATATGAAACGTCACAGCTATATAATCAAGAGCTAGCATGTTAGCTTACAGTGCTAACCGCGGTTAGCAATCTATACGGCTAAAAGCTAACAGGAAAAGAACATACTCCGCTCTTCAAGGTCACAATATTGAATAAAATCAAATACAATAACAAAGTAATATAATATAATAAGCCACACAATCACCTACAAAAACACCCAAACCGGATAAATGACCAAATCCTGACCTTCAGTAGTTAAATGTCATTCATTTGACACGGGTTTTTTTATTGTTGCAACATTAGACACAACACATCTATTCACAGCATACTAGTGACATCAAACTAGTTCGTTTAGATACGTGTTAATAAGATGTTCCGCGATACAGCTTCAGCTCTAGTAGAATATCAACACAAACCGCAGCTCTAACAGGCCAAGAGCAAGATGGCGGCTGCACGCGCCACAGAAGCGCTGACATTCAGGACACAAAAAGTCAAAAGCAGTCAAAAAAATAACAAAAGCCTTTGTGCAAACACGGAGAAATGACTGATTAAATACTCACAAAGGCGGCCCGACGTGGCAGGGTGCGGGCGATAGCCGCGGCGACGCGAACTGACAGCATATTTCGTGTTTAAGTGCAGACCTCGTCCTCCACCGAGCAGCTACAGCGCCAAGGACCGGAGTGAGCGAAATGGAGGACGCCGGCGAGAGCTCATATAGAAAGGTCAGAGCATGACCCGGAAGAAGTATACGGACAGTTTTAGTATTTAAAAGTAACAATAAATTACTAAAAAAAAAAAAAAAACGAAACGAAAATTTAATGAAAATTTAAACAAATATTTAAATGCTCTTACAGAATGTCCACTAAGATTTGTAAACAAAGCCAATCTTTAAACGAGTGAATTTGTCTGTATTTAGTTAGCTCAAGTCATTTCAGGTTTGACATTGGGACTGTCAACATAAACTGTAAAATATACATCCTTTCCCTGACAACTGTACAAAGTGCAAAGACCAAATTGGTACACTTTTCCACTGTGTATGGGAATGTAAAGAGCTACAAACATTTTGGAAGGAAATTCTTACTATGATTGGTCAGTTAATTGGAGATAATGTTCCTCTTGAACCAAAACTGGGTGTATTCCATATATATATGGAATATAAATATGAACATATGAAGAGGACCCAGTAGGGTCGAAACGTTGCCTTTTATTAAATATGGGAGTTATAAACAGTGTTGCGGACATATATATACCCATTTGAATTTGGTCGTAAATGCAAGAAAACATAAACTAATAGACTTTACGTGGCCAAACGTGTCACTGCATTAAAGTGGAAAGACATTCAAAAAGACCCTCTTCTAACCAATGGATCAAGAAAATGTCCTCAAACCTTTACTTTGGAAAAACTGACATTTGCTATCAAACTGAAGTTAAATGACTTTTATAACATCTGGACTCCCTTTCTAAACTTCTGCGATCAAGTGGACTTGACAGCAGAATAACTTGGGACCTGAGCAAAACAAGGTTAAAGAACACTGAATTGCTGCAATTTTTATTAAAGTTATTACTGTATTATCAAAATATTATCTCATTTAAGTGTATTTTTTCATGTAATTTATTTTATTTTATTTTACTTATTTATTTATTTTATGTTCCAATTGTAATTGTTCATTTTGATATTTAATTTCTTATAGGGTGTTTTTTTTTTGTCTTGATGTGGGAAAAACCTAATAAAATAGTAGTGAAAAAAATATATACATCCTTCTGAGTAAATAGAGCAAAAAGTACATCATGAACAGTTTTTCTCACAAGAATATATGCAATGTGGATCTTTATGTATTAATTCAGTCCAGTGTGTTTCCATTAGTTCTGTTCAATATTCACTGCATATATACCAGTGTTGATATATAACATATTTTATTGTTTATTACTTCATTTACTCTTTCATTCATTTATGTAAAGATACACCACACACACAATGACATACTAACTATAATTCATGCAGTTATCCAACCACAAATCATATGGCATAAATACACTATATAAAAACCACTTGGATACAGTTGAAATGCTTCAGTTCATTTTCATTTTTGTTGGTACCCAACAGGATGATGTAAATATTTTAGAAACTGCTGATATCCTGTTGATTTTCATGTGCAGCAGAGGTTTTTGGAGAAAATCTACATTGAGAAGCAGTTCTGTTGGGAGAAATGCCTTGTTCGTGAGAGACCGGGTTGAACTGACGAGAAGGCTAAAGCAAATCAAATAACATGGTGTGGATCACATCAGACAAGGCAGAGGGACAATAACAACCGAAGACAGCATCTTTATCCACTTCTGCAGGAATCTAAGGTGCAGGTTCTTGATCTGGAAAGATTGGAAAAACAATGCTCAGTCCGATGAATTTTGAGTTCTAATGCATCATGCAGATGCTTGAGGGTAAATATTTGGCAACAAGAGCATGTGTGCATCAGTTTTAGTTGCTGCTGGAGGTGTAATGGTGTGGGAAATGTTTTATATTCACACACTGTCTTCTCAAGCAAGCATTTAAATGTCACATGAAATCTGAGTATTCTTCCAGACCGTGTGTGTCCCTTTTGTGTCCCAATTTACCCAACTTATTTCCAGCACGATAATGAACCATGAACATGACAGTAAGTTCAGCGTACTTAAATGAGCCCATCAACATTAGACCAAATAAACAAACTGGGGCTGTTCTGAAAGCAAAGGGGAAACAAATCTTTTTTTATTACTATTACATTTAAGCATGGAGAGAGACACGGGTAAGGTTTATTGATGTACACATGTCTTTTTTGTGCTTTTCATGTTCATTCACTCTTTACATTTCCAGCAGTTGGCAGACACTCTTATCCAAAGCAAGATTTCTTTTTTTGTACAACTGAGGGTTAAGGGCCTTGCTCAGGGGCCCAACAGTGGCAGCTTGGTGGACGTGGGATTTGACCTTCTGATTGGTAGCCCGACACCTTAACCACTCTTTCCTATCAGATCTTGGTGCCGAAACCCTCACTCACTCATTTTCTACCGCTTATCCGAACTACCTCAGGTCATGGGGAGCCTGTGCCTATCTCAGGCGTCATTGGGCATCAAGGCAGGATACACCCTGGACGGAGTGCCAACCCATCACAGGGCGCACACACACTCTCATTCACTCACGCACTCACAATTTTCCAGAGATGCCACCGTGCCCCCGTGCCGTAACCCTGTAACAGTAGAATGAAGACAAAGAGCCATGACTTTGGTAGATTTTTTTTCACATTCACTGGACCACTAGGTGGCGGTAAATCAACTTTTAGTCTCGCTTTATGTCTAAGAAGAAGTTTTGGGACGTGACATGGCGGGATTTTCTAGTGTTTGTTTACACAGTAATCTCTCAGTGGTGTAACTTGGTTCTGTGGTCAGCAGAAGTATGTGTGAAGAGAACAAGAGGGTGAGCGGCGTCATCGGTGAAAGAGAAGTCTGTCTGTCTGTACGCGTTGTTTTCTTTTTAACCCGGTCTGTTAACTGTAGGCAAGACGGTGGCTCGAGACGGTGTTCGGTGCCGAAGGAGTACCGGATTTTGAAGTGAGCACGCGCACGATCGGGCTGCTGGATCAACTGGCACAGATTAGTGAGCTGAGGTGCACAGAAGTGTCCTTACTGACACGTGACTACAGACACAAAGCAGCAGAGTACAGCAGCGACGGTACACAAATATTCATCCATGAATTTACTACTTGTGCTGTTTCGTATCATCTAATATGACAAAATATATTGGCGCACGTGACGTCATGTGGTAACGTTGAGCTACTGACCAGTAGGTCATGAGTTAGAATCCCACGTCCACCAAGGTGCCACTGCTGGGCCCCTGACCAAAGGCCCTTAACCCTCAGTTGCTTATTTGTGTAAATTGAAGTCAATTGTAAATGCCAGAAATGTAAATATTAAAAATACAATTGGAGCCATTTAGATCATATCAAGTAGCTTTTATTGTCATTTGAACCGTGTATATCTGACACAGTACATAATGAAGTAAAACACATTCCTGCAGGACCGTAGTTAAGAACTATACATAAGTATCCCAGCCACATAACGTGTATAATGTGCACGGCGAACGTTGGTGACTTGGTGTGGGCGTGTCCACACCAAGTATCAGATACCGTAGTGGAGGAAACAGGCCATGGACAAGAAAGTTTAATGGTTATTAAACTTTGCAAAGCAACATTATTACTATTGTGCCGGACAAAACTTTGGCACGTAACTTTTCCCACAGCTTTTGTCCCCTAGACCCATGAATAAAGTGTCAAATTGACCGGCTCATTGAGGAGAGGTGTGCTATGACTTTTATAAGCGATCCGAGTTCAGGTACTTCCGGTACTTCCGGTAACGGGTCTCAAAGTGGCCTTTTTTCCCATAGACTCCCATTATAAACTTTGGAGGTTTTTAACTCAACAAACTCTTTCGAACTATCTACACCAAACTCGGCCAGCTCCTTTAGGGTGAGACTCTGAACAAAGTTTTAAATTAATGTACCGACTGGCCTTCCGGTTGTGCCGCAGCCCCGCCCCCAAAATATGCAAAATCAAAAAACTTTTTACAACATGGACATGTGACATATCAAAACACTCAGAACAATGAGTTGAACTCCCTCATGTGTAATTTGAAGTCACGTCACGTCACGTGATGTCATGTGAAAATCAAAATTTAGCACAACATGGACATGTGACATATCAAAACACTCAGCACAATGAGGGGAACTTCCTCAAGAGTATTCGGATGACGTCACATGCTCGTCTCCACTAGCCTCCGAGATTTGCCACGTGCAAGCACCATTCACATTTTCTTCAGGAAATGTACGTTCTAGTTGGTTAATGCTGTTGTGCCGAACACTGAACACCGAACCTTACTGTGGTATCCAGTGGTAATGTTAACCTCCAGCAATAAAATTGCTGCCTGTGTGAATCAACTGTGTGTCTTACACTGCTTACGGAAGGTTTTAAGAAGACAATTACAATAGAATAAAATTGAAATTTATGAAGAATAGTCAAAATATAAATGAATGACAATTATTGACAATTTTATTAAAATGTTCAATTAAGTAGTGATAGCACAATGATGACAGTGTTGGCTCTGTGCCTACTGGACACTTGTACAATGCAGTAGATGATAAAACTGAGAGATGGAATACAAACAATTTAAGATGCTCTCCTTTGGTTCTAGCCACCCACTTGCAGGAAATACTACATCAAGGTGTCGGGCTTCAACCTGGAAGTGTTGCCCAATCCACCTCTGATCTTTTGTCTGTGCTACAGGGCACTGCTGAGGTCCTTAAAGTCAGGGATACATCAATGGGAAGGTAATATACCACAGTTGGGTTCAATTTAAAAGCATATTATATTTGAATATTAAGGTTTATGTTCACAGATTTAGTTTATGCAAGGTTTCCCAAAAATGTTAGTTTTGTACTGAAGAGTGTCCTTGTAGAAATTTTCAAATACTATGTCTATGAGTAACCATAAGTGACATAACTATTAATTTCCTACATAAGTGCATAACACAGCTGTGATTCTAATGATGGGCATCTTTTATTTGAGATTTTCTCTGTACAATCCAATGGCTTCTGGTCCATTGCTTCAATTTAACAATGACGGTTGTGTAAAAATCTATTAGAAAGGTTTCCAGCTTTCCAGTGTGTAACTGTATGGGCAATTTTTTGCAAGGAGGTAAGACTCTAGTGTCACAGAAGCTAAATTATTTAGTGTATCGTTAACAATCTAAGTAACCTAAGCCATAATAGTAGCTTGCAAATTTATGGCTTTTTTACTCCTTAATTTTGATTATTGATTATTAGCACCATACCATAGAATTCTTATGAACCCTTTTGTATTACTTTTAGTAACTGTGTTAAACAATTTCTAGTCAGATTATTAAATTTTGCCTAGTTGTCTCCCAGTTAGGGGGGCACGGTGGTTAGTGGTTAGCACGTTCGCCTCACACCTCCAGGGTTGGGGGTTTGATTCCTGCCTCCGCCTTGTGTGTGTGTGTGTGTGTGTGTGTGTGTGTGTGTGTGTGTGTGGAGTTTGCATGTTCTCCCTGTGCCTCGGGGGTTTCCTCCGTGTACTCCGGTTTCCTCCCCCGGTCCAAAGACATGCATGGTAGGTTGATTGGCATCTCTGGAAAATTGTCTGTAGTGTGTGGTTGCGTGACTGAGAGTGTGAGAGTGTGTGCCCATCGATGGGTTGGCACTCCGTCCAGGGTGTATCCTGCCTTGATGCCCGATGACGCCTGAGATAGGCACAGGCTCCCCGTGACCCGAGGTAGTTCGGATAAGCGGTAGAAAATGAGTGAGTTAGTGAGTGTGTCTCCCAGTTCAGACATGTTTTTCGTCACCCTTCAGCTGAGAAAAGAATACAGAAACTCTCCCTAATATTCTGCAGATATCTCATTTCCATATAAATGTATATCTTGTGTAATAGACCATGATCTAAATTTTTAAAATGGCACCTGTGTGAAAGTAACTATCATTTATTAACTACTGGCTTTACAGCTTTGTCCCTGCAATTAATAAATTGACCGACGACCTGGCTGAGGCAGAGAAGACAGACAGGAAGTTGGGGCAGGAGCTCGCTGCTGTGAGGAAGAAGATGGCTGCTACAATGATTCTCCGGAAAAAACTTCAAGAGTAGGAACAAACACAAAAAACACACTGAATGAATGGCACAGTGTCACATTCAGACATTAAAGAGAATCTACAGTCCTCTTATAAAGCACCGGAGTAGCATTGGCAATACTTTTGTTTCTTGCTACACACTAAAGATATTTGAGTTTGAGCTCAAAAGATGAATGAGATGATAGATCAGAATTTCAGCATTTATTTCCTGATGTTTATGTTGAACGGTTTGGAACAGGGCACCTCCTTTCACAGACATCCAGATTTTTGTAAGAAAATCATTGGAACATAGCATCTTACACCATTTTACCCAGGAAGAAGTCATTTGTTGTGTTGGCAGTGAGACTTTGGGTCCTTGCTTTACTGCATGGTGAAGTTCCTCTCATTTAGATTGGATGCATTTCCTTGTAAATTGGCAGACAATATGTTTCTGTAGACTTCTGAATTTATTATTTATATATATAATTTATTAATGATTAGTGAGCCTGTTCCAGAAGCCCAAGCCATGACACTATTTCCAGTTTCACATTTTGTGGTTCATCTCTGTATTTATTTTTAGTGAATTCCAATCTGGCCTACTGACTCTTAGTGCTTATGACTGGTTTGCCTCATGTGGTTTGGCGTCTGTATTTCTGCTAAAAGTCTTCTTCAAATAGTGAATTGTAATGGCTTCATTCTGCTTTGTGAAGGTTGATGCTGATGGCACTCATGGTTTTTCTTCTCAGCTCATACAGTGTTGATCATCAGCTGTTATTGTCATGTGTTGCTCAGTACACCAGTCTATTCTTTCTTTTTGTATAATGGCTCTGATGAATTTTTGTGTTGGTTATTAACAATAAAATGCAGTCTTCACGGGTGAAACCCATGGCAGAAATAAAGAGTAGACATTTAGAGCTGTCTTTCAGGAGACAGGTGGACAAAAAAAAAACCTCTTAAGTCACATGGTCCAATAGTTTTGATCACTTTCATCATTGTTTTATAGTGTCAATGTACCACACCACTACTTAGTTTTAATAGTATTTAAATTTGGATTTTATGCCACTATGCTAATACTAGATTGACTTATACAGAAGTCAAAAGTAAATGGTAGCTGCGAAGAGAAGCTCCACCTCAAAACAAAAATCGCCACTATTCCTAGTTTGGATTAAAAAATCATTGGATTTTCTTCCAGGTTATAAGAATTTCTAAGTACTCTGTAACCCCCTGTGACATCAGAGTGGCAGATAACCACTAACTTCTCACAGGAACAATGAAAATGCAGCATCAACCAACACATTAGCACACAAGAGCACAAATATTTTAGTATGAACAATTGTAACATGTTTCTCCATGAGCTTTTCACTATTTATTATAAAGAAAAGCTGAACTAAAAATTCACCCTGTGTTTTGTTAGGGATTTGAAGAAGATTGCACAGGTCCAGCAGGTTGAGGCTGCTACAGCTGAAGAGAGGTTGCTCAATATGGACTTCATGAAGAACAAATCTAGAGATCTGACCTACAGGAATAAGATAGCGCAGGTGTGTGTGTGTGTGCGTGTGTGTGTGTGTGTGTGTGTATGTGAGTGAGTGTGTGAGTGAGTGTGTGAGTGAGTGTGTGAGTGTGTGAGTGAGTGTGTGAGTGAGTGTGTGAGTGAGTGTGTGAGTGAGTGTGTGAGTGAGTGTGTGAGTGAGTGTGTGAGTGAGTGTGTGAGTGAGTGTGTGAGTGAGTGTGTGAGTGAGTGTGTGAGTGAGTGTGTGAGTGAGTGTGTGAGTGAGTGTGTGAGTGAGTGTGTGAGTGAGTGTGTGAGTGAGTGTGTGAGTGAGTGTGTGAGTGAGTGTGTGAGTGAGTGTGTGAGTGAGTGTGTGAGTGAGTGTGTGTGTGAGTGAGTGTGTGTGTGAGTGTGTGTGTGAGTGTGTGAGTGAGTGTGTGAGTGAGTGTGTGAGTGAGTGTGTGAGTGAGTGTGTGAGTGAGTGTGTGAGTGAGTGTGTGAGTGAGTGTGTGAGTGAGTGTGTGAGTGAGTGTGTGAGTGAGTGTGTGAGTGAGTGTGTGAGTGAGTGTGTGAGTGAGTGTGTGAGTGAGTGTGTGAGTGAGTGTGTGAGTGAGTGTGTGAGTGAGTGTGTGAGTGAGTGTGTGTGTGTGTGAGTGTGTGTGTGAGTGTGTGTGTGAGTGTGTGTGTGAGTGTGTGTGTGAGTGTGTGAGTGTGTGAGTGAGTGTGTGAGTGAGTGTGTGAGTGAGTGTGTGAGTGAGTGTGTGAGTGAGTGTGTGAGTGAGTGTGTGAGTGAGTGTGTGAGTGAGTGTGTGAGTGTGTGAGTGAGTGAGTGTGTGAGTGTGTGAGTGAGTGAGTGAGTGAGTGAGTGTGTGAGTGAGGATTTCATATTTTAAAGATTTTTAGTTTTTTGATGTTCACTTAAAAAACATAGGTACATAAGTGTAGGTTCATAAATTACTCATTTTTAAAATGACAGTATCTTGGAAGGTCTGACTAATATAGCCTTGGATTAAAAGGATTAATGCTTATAGTCATCTAACGTGTATTTTTGCTCTAGGACAAGTTGGCTTCCAGACAGATGAAGGACACCCTCACTCACCAAGCTATTGTGGAGCTCGCAGAAGTATGAGGCTCTGTCCACTTTTAACCATCATATTATCATTTTCATCATTGTTAGTCCAGGCTTTCTCTGTTCTAAGAGTTTAAGAAGTGTAATGTTGATTATGATACCAGCAGGAAAGTTCTGCAGACTTAAGTTTGCTCAGATAATTACTAAATTATTGTTTAAGGAAATTACAAGAAGCTGTCTAGTGTGAAAATGTTCCTTGGATGATCTGTCTCAGTCAGATTCAGTCATATTTTAAACTCTCTGTCTTTTAATTTCACAGAAAATCACAGCCCTGAAACAGGAAATATCCCCTCTCATGAAGAAACTGGAGCCTTATAATGACCTGAGCCCTGTAAGCAAGCCTACAGTGTTTTCCATCAGTTACAACACTAACACAACAATCTGTTATAGAAATTAGTCTTTAAAAATAAATACAAAAATGGTGTTTAAAGGTGGGGGCACGGTGGCTTAGTGGTTAGCACGTTCGCCTCACACCTCCAGGGTCGGGGTTCGATTCCCGCCTCCACCTTGTGTGTGTGGAGTTTGCATATTCTCCCCGTGCCTCGGGGGTTTCCTCCGGGTACTCCGGTTTCCTCCCCCGGTCCAAAGACATGCATGGTAGGTTGATTGGCATCTCGGGAAAATTGTCCCTAGTGTGTGATTGCGTGAGTGAATGAGAGTGTGTGTGTGTGTGTGTGTGTGCCCTGCGATGGGTTGGCACTCCGTCCAGGGTGTATCCTGCCTTGATGCCCGATGACGCCTGAGATAGGCACAGGCTCCCCGTGACCCGAGGTAGTTCGGATAAGCGGTAGAAGATGAGTGAGTGAGTGAGTGTTTAAAGGTCATTTGAGATGAACAAATGGAAATGTAATGAAATATAAAGTCACAAATGATTTATAATCCTTCCTTTTCATATAATGAGGTTCAAATTTGTCAGATAAAATGTCTCTAGCCTCAGGTGTTCTGCTCCCGGATAGAGTATAATGTTATTTGTACATATTTTTGACACAACCTTAAGAATGTTGAATGTAGCGTGTTTAGGGCTCCAGGAAAGAGGAGACTGGAGGCAGGATTGTGAAACTCAAAAATCTTTTAATATTTTAAAGGGTCCAAATAGTATCAGAATGGTTGTTTAGTGTGTAGTATTGTTGAACCACTGTTCAAGGTTTATTTGAATCTTTATATGACTTGACTCATGAAACACTTGCACCACTTTAAAACAAGAGGTTATACTGAGTACAAATTATGATGCTGAAATCTCAGATTAGACTATATGGCACTAACCATCATGTCATGTCCCATTTTGTCCTATTTTGAAGGTTGATCTCTCTCTCTCTCACACACACACACGCACACACACACTTTAACTGAAGCTCTTGACTTTTATCTGCCTGATTATATCTGAAGTTTAAGAAAATATCTTGAAGACTTAAAAAAAATAAATAAATAAATAAAATAAATTTGGACAAAAGTTAGCAGCATGTAAATTGCAGTGTAATGTTAACCGCCACCATAAACGCACTTTTAATTTAATTATTTTTTTATTCACAATTCCTTCCCCTCCACAGAGTCCTGCTCTGGCTCGGGTTGCAATTGAAGAGGTGAAAAGAGAGCTGGTATGTTTTTGCCGTATTAAATTTATTACTAGGGGTATAATGATTGGGTAGTATGGATAGATACATTGATTTAAAAGGTAACAAATGGAATAGAAGTAACAACCATAAATTGAATATTATCCATTATCGTTGATTCTAAATCAATTCTCACCAAAAAAGACAGCTGAATAGCCTTAGAATCTAAATAGTAACCTAACAAATCTGTGTCTTAATTATTTATATCCTATTGTATTGTGGCAGATGAAGTGGTATCGTCTAATTAAATCGCTGCCATAAGATTCAAAATCATATGGTATTGTGAATAAACCTGTGTTGTTTTTACACCTCTGCTTATGACTGCTTATTACCTGTCAGTTATGTTATGTGATGTTTGTATTTTTTTTGCATTTACTAGGAGGCCCTGGATGCTGCACTAGAGCAGAAGGTTGATTTGATGAACACTTTGTCTATGTGACTAACTGAAGACTAAAGATATTAGCAGCAGTTGTGTTACCGAACTAATTTTTTTTTCTAGCCAATGTTTTCTGTATAAGCTTTGTGCAAATAAAAGCATTTTTCTATTGAGTTCAAGGTTTTTTTGTTTTTTTTTTAGTAATTATTGGTACTTTTGCTTCGCCAATGCTGGTGTTACATGGTATGTAAATATTAAAAGAAATAAGGCAAAGCAGGTTTCATGGTGTTGAACACACCTTCACACCACAGCTTTAGGGTCCCAGGTGCGCGTCTGTGCTCGGCTTCTTGTCTGTGTCAAGTTTATTCCCATCTCTAAAAACCATGCCAGTAGATGGTTTGGCTTGCTTGTGGGAGAGAGTGAGTGATGGATGGATAAATGGATGGGGGATAAATGGGTGGATGGGTGGATAAATGGATGGGTAGGCAGATGGGTGGATGGATAGATGGATAAATGGATGGATGGGTGGGTGGCTGGATAAATGTTTGAGTGTTGTGTAGATGGGTGGGTGGATGGGAGGAGGTATGGGTATATAAATGGATGGGAGGATGGGTGGGTAAATGGATGGGAGGATGGGAGGGTAAATGGGTGGGTGGACTTTTTTCATATTCATTGTGTATTCCTGCCTGATGTGAAGTGATCCTGAGACTCCACCAAATTGCAGTAAGAGTGATCAGGGGTAGAAGAAGAAAAGGTGTCTGAACATAGGGAACGGAAATAGAGCTACAAGTTCTCCTATCCGCTTGGGGTCGCTGTCGTAGTTGACATAACGAAAGACCGGAAGTGCCTTCTTTTATTTATCGAGTACAGCGGACATGGGCAGAATTCCAAACGGCTTCTCGATGGATAAATAGTGCGTTAGACAGCACGTAGAAGGCGTTATGTCCTGCCCTATGTAGTGCGCTTATGTAGGAAGAATGTAGTCAGTTGGGATTCAGCTGTTGGTGAAAAAAGCCAACCGTGCTAAAGGGGCCGGGACGCGGGGCCGCAAACACGTACTTTAAACTTTGGCTTTTTAATACAGATCTATGCTGGAGCTTTAATCTGAGTGCTTCTAGAAAAAAAGGACAAGAAGATGTTAAGAAGAATATACACTCGAGCTGAAGTTTAATACAGGTGCGCAACGTTTAATCTCAGCAGCTGGACGTGTAGCAGACGCAGAATAGCTACATGCTACATGCTAACATTTCTAGTGTGTTTCATATATGTATATAGCTCTTTTCTTTAAATACTGTGCGGTTTAAACATACTCGCGTTTCTCGAATCTCTCCAACTACCTGTTACTTAAACATTTCGGTAGTTTATCTGTAAATTGTGCCCTAGTTAGCTGGTTGTTAGCTCACGGTTACCGGGATGGAAGATAAACGTTTAAAGCGCGCGACCGTAAATATGTTTAATAAGAAACAGTTTCTATTTGTGTATTAGGATGATTTTAAAGTACAGATTTGATCCTGTTTTATGCCTCGTTTAACGAAGGACATGTACAAATTCAAGTACTTTTAGTGTGTGTAGTAAACGAATAAAAGGCTTGTTTTAAGACGTTAGTTAAACGTTGTAAAGAGGTTTGTGGGTCAAGAAACGGCGAATTAACTCCCAAAAGGAGTTTTGCGCATGCGCAGGTCGAGAGCCCGCGTATTGTTCATACATGATGCAGGGATCCACGTGCAATGCAGCCGGGTTTGGAATTACAGTCTATAGAAATACTATAGTCTCCTGCACCTTGGGTAGCTCTTCTGTCTCCTGTCTTCTATCGTGCAGCTCGTAAAATGTATTTGCATCTGTTTAGTTGGTATGAAATAACATTTCCTCAACCGAAAGTCTGTGATTTATGGTTTAGGTCATTTTGCTATAGGGCATGAAGTGATTTGAATGCACTATACGGAAGAGTGCAAAAGTTTGCATACCATTCTTTTCTAAGGCCACCAATTCTTTAAGTGTACACGTTAACTTCTTGCTATTGGTTCTCAAACTAGTTTTCTTTTAGTTATTTTATTTTTTTTTACATTTTGTAAATATATGGGAAATACACTTGCACTTGAGGAACACTTGCATTTTGTTTACTTCAGACACTTATGGCACATTTTGCACTTTATTGTATATCCAGTAAGTTCTTACCTTTTGTCTAACTTGAGAATGATAAATGGATTGTATGTATGTATGTATGTATGTATGTACATCAGAATCATATCAGATTTATTGGCCAAGTGTGTTGACACACACAAGGAATTTGGTTCCAGCAGTTTGTGACTCAAAAGTACAGACATAAATAAGACTATACTATACAAACTAAACAAGAAAACAATGCAGACGATGAGATACAATATAAACAGGATGAGTATAAGATATGAATATAGAATGAATAAAATATGAAGATAGAATATGAGCGATCAGTTATGTACTTAAAGTGTGGGAGTGCAAATAGCAATATTGTGCAATATTATGCTTTTGTACAATATACAGCAGCAGTAGTGTGTAATATACAGATGATTTGATGATTGACAGTCCTGATAATGCAGTACTTATGATAAGAAGCAGTGAATATAATTATGGTGAGTTGTTAATCAGGGTGATTGCCTGGGGAAAGAAACTGTTCCTGTGTCTGGCAGTTTTAGTAAGCAAAGTTCTGTAGTGCCTGCCAGAAGGGAGGAGCTGAAAAAGGTTGTGTCCAGGGTGCGAAGGATCACAACCTTTTTCAGCTCATCTCGTGTGCGTGCGTGTGTGTGTGTTGGGGAGGGGAGCCATTACAAAAACATAAGCTTATTTATTTATTTTTATCTTGATCTATTCACTTTTCAGGGTCAGGGTTGTAGATCAACATGCACACACATTCATACCCATTCATACATGTGGACAATAGTAGCCAGTCCCCTCCCAGCATGTGTTTGATTGGTGGGAGTTAACCGAAGAACCCAGAGGAAATGTAATAAGGCCCAGAGAGAGCACACAAATCTAATTATTGTTTTCAGATAAAAATAACGAGCATCTTATACAGTTATTACAAACTTATTGGTGTAGTATTAAATGCAATTTTTAAACAGAATTTTATTTTTTGTAAAGGTTCACAGTTAAGCTTAACATGAATGTAGGAGTTATGTCAGAACTTCATACATTTATTTATAAAGAGTCCGGATATGTTGAGAGAGCATTTCCCCTCTCAGTAAGTGTTTGTGGCTGGTTATTGATCACAATAAATGTCATAATTCCATTATTGTTTGGACAGCTTTGCTTCGGTCAGCAGGCAGATTGGTTTTTACAGCTTCACAAGAAGAGAGCAACTTGTTTCACTTCAGGATGTGTTTTACATTTTGGCCTAGTGCACATAGCATGATTTGGTAATCAAATCTTTAGGCAGACAGTCCACTGTATATCCTAACTTCCCATCCATAATCTATTGTAAAATATTTATTTCTAGGTCTGGAACACGCAAACCACCTAGCAGCTGCTGCTTTGAAGACCCTGCCCATCTGGCCAGTCCTTTAAAGATGGCTGAAGGCCAGAAGGCCACTGAACTCCCAGAATGCCCTGCAGACTGTGGGGTCACGTCGGAAAATCTGGACATGTCCCTGAAACCTGAAGCCCTGTCCTCCAGCTCTCCTACAATTGAGGAGCCAATCAGCATGCAGAGCCCCTCCAGGCCACTGCCCCCTGGCTTACTGTCCATGCCCTGCCTGCTAAAGGAGCTGCGCCGAGACTCCTCCCCTGAGGCTCTGCCACCAGAAGAAGGCCCTGTCACTTCTGTCATTCAGATCTGCCCACAAGAGGACAGTGACTCCTCAGCCTACCTGCGTTCACCCTCGTCTTCTGGTCATCTCGGTGATTCGGACACTCTTTCCTCAGCTGAAGAAGAGGATGTGGATGTGGCTGACTCTAAGCCTGCCCCCTCTTCTCACTCTGACCCCACCCCCAGGAAATCGTCACGCCGCTCACGGTCCGAGAGCGACGCATCTGCTGGAATTTCCATGGTTGCCAAGAAAAACCGATGTCAGGAAAAGCAGGCGAATGGTGGGCGGAACCGAGAGCGGGGCAAGCGCAGCCAGAGACATAAAGAGAGAATGCGTCTGCTAAGGCAGAAAAGGGAGGCAGTTGCCAAACGTAAGTCCCGCCCATTGGAGGACAGCAGCACTAGCGACAGCGATGCCACTGCACACTCTTCGTCGTCATCATCAACAGCATCATCTGACAACGAGGGAGGGACAGGTGGTCTGCATCCTCCAGGTATTGTGTCCGGCCACACAGGCACACTGTTTGTTGAATGCTGCTAAGATGATTTGGGGGAATTAATCTTTGCATCTTTGTATGGACTTTTTGAAAACATTATTGGTAGACAAAACTCATATATATCAGGTAACAAACGTGATTCTCGTACACAAACACAGTTTCTTATGTAGGGCTGTTACGCTGCCACGGTTTTTCTCGGTGTGTGAGAGCAAATTGTTACCTCACCATGGACCTTTTTAAAAAATGGATTAGAATGCCTTTTTGTTGTAACCAAAAGTTCTTTACTTCATTCTTTTTGTATACAGCTATGACTCATATTTTGCACCCCCCCTCCCTCTAGACTAAACCATACTATAGCCTGCTCTATGTAAGACAGATGTTCTAAGAGCAGCCTATCCATAAAATATTTCTAAGAATGAATGATAAATACAGGATTTGTTCCTTTTGTTTGGCTATATGGACTATACGATTTCATAATGCAATTAGCATTTTAGTTTGTACTTTAATTAGCAATTTTTTAAATTTCGATTAACAGACTAACATCATTTAATTATGGTGTCTTTAGACCTGCTTTCCGTACTGTGAACAGTTTAAACTATATTCATGCTACTAACATGTGATATCTTAGTGTCAATGAATTCAGTTCAGAAAACGTAGCAGTACAGAATGTAGAAACATGACATTTTGTAAATTTTAAATATGAAAGAACTGACATTGTCAGGAGTAAAAAGTGGCAATGCAAGTAATGCAGAGTTCAGCATCCTGTGTTAACGCTATTTGTTCTCTTGTGGTTGTGTAACAAACAGAGCTGTTGTTGCATATGAATATTTACTGGTTTCTCAAGTTCAGATACCGTTTCCCAGAATGCTAAGGCTAATGTAGCACAGTACAGTAATTAAATACTAACACAACAAATACTTTATATTTCAAAGCTATTTCGTTGACTATTAGTCTATTACTGTAAACAAAAGAATGTAAAGCAGCAGTGTTTTGTAGTGAGGATTCATGTTACCCCTTTTGATTCGTGCCATATACTTTTGAAGCAGTTTGTGTGGTGCAGAATAAATGCGTACCTTATACGTTTAACTGCAATGCACTCAACTTTCATCTGCAACTTGCTGGCTCATGAAAGTGAGTCGCTTGATCTTTTTCCCCCCTACATTGTTCAGTTTGACTACAGAATTTGTCAGTATCACAGCTGATTTGAGCTTTGCTACAAGAAATAAATTGGCACTTAGGCTACATTTACACTTTTTAGCAAATGCACCTATCCATAGTGAAGTACAGCAAGCTACAGTTAATCTACACTTGCTCTTTATTGTACTGTAGTGGTAGTTAAAATAGAAATTCATTGGTTTGGCAGGTCAGTTTGTTTGCTAATCTGTACTACAGTCACCTTATTCACGTTAGTCATATTGCTTTTGACCACCTGCTTGAGGTAGGATAAGGCCAGATATAGAGCAGTGGATCAGAAACTTGTAATTTACTCCCAAATATCAAAAACGTTACCAAAATTCTACCTTCAAATACTCTGACCCAAAGCTCGTCTTTATGATTAACATGACATTTAAAGACATCCTGGGTTTATATTATAATAAAATTCCAGGTTATGTTTTTGGTTGATGTTTTGTGAACATTTTCTCTAGTTGAATTTGTCCAACATTACCTTCACCGCCGTTCCGCTAACGATACTGGTTAATGATACTGGCTCGCAACATGATCTGCACTGCTTCTACATTGGCTTAATGTTAATATCACATTCAGGGTGACTGAAAAGTGGTGATTGAGAAGCAAATGACAATTACCCATTTTTTATTATTAAAGGAATCGAGAGACTTTCTAAAAGTCTCTTCAGAAATACTCTGCTTTTAATGTTGGTGTTCAATATTCCGATTTTCCATTTAATAAGAGAAATTGTTTGTAAATTGCATTGTGATGCTTTGTTAAAAGATTCTGCACCAACAGACTTCTAAAACTCAGACTTCTTAAAAACTTTAATCAAGCCGAGTTTGGAAACTGTGCAGCTAAACAGACGTAGAACTTCTATAATTCCTTACATATATTTAAAAAAGTGAGCGAGGGAGAGATTTCATCAAAGAAGGCAAGTGTGTTTCTTTACACGCATCTATCCTGACAGTGTAACTATGACAATAGCTAGATAAGTGGAATAAATGGAGATGCATCAGGAATTGTCCTTGAATTTCAATTATCAAATCTGATCAGTGATGAAAGAACTTTTTTTTTTAGTTAATAGCAGTTAATTGATGCGCTGCTACACCCAAGTCTAACCCTTTCCTTAACCTCAGTAACGTAGTACACTTATAGAATTTTTTATTAAATGAAATCCGTCAATCTGTTGAAAAACATTATAATAAAAAAAGTTTCATGTGCATTGTTGCAGCTGTCAGATATTCCTACCCTTGTGATGACATCTGTTTCCTTCTAAGTTTTAAAAACACACCCACACACCCACACTATCTATTGTGCATGTTGTGAATGACACCACGCTGGCTGGTCTTGACACATTAAAGGCATATTCACACTGAGCATAATGACATCAAGTGCCAGTAATGCTGGATTTGTTCACTTTCTTAAAAGAGCACAATTGTTTCCTACAGGAGCTCATTTCCAAGCTCCAGGCAAATGACAGCAAATTCTTTAACTGAGCTATTTTGCTTTATGAAGCTGTTCAGAAAACATGCTTGGCTTCATTTGAAAATCCTATTTTGCTCATGTTCATCATGAATATGCCTTAAATATGCAGGTTTACTGTTCCTCACACCTACACACAATACAACAGACAAAAACACAGCACCGTTGTGTGAGGTTTCTTTCTCAAACTCTCAAATTCTCAAAACGCACAGATTGGTGTATCCCATTCCTTGGCATTTTTATGCATGGTTTCTTGAATGTAAATGAGTGGCCCAAAAGCTTTATCCATTACAAAGTGCACAAAGATTTTCACAGTCTCTCTCTTCATCAGTGGAAATGCAAATTCCAAAAATAAAGCCAGCTTGAGAAGAAGTGAACGTGAGTGATGTATATACCATCTATACATAGTTCCATGAACTTTATTTATGGATATATGTATAGAAAAATTTAGTTATAGATATATATCCTACAGTTAAATGCTGATTGTTGAGGGCTTTTTTTTTTTCAGTATCCCAGATTTTTGACCCACTACAAAGGAAAAATGCTTAGTGATGTTTTTAGTTTTTAAATCAGCAGCTAAAGTTACTTTATTTCTTTTATTTTGTGCTAGCTTTACTTTTTGGAGTTCTCCATACACCAGGTTATAATAATTGTTCTATTCTGGCAATTTACTTGTGTTAAGGCCTTGTCTAGTATAAAAGTACATCCCTCCAAGAGCTGGTCACTTTACAGGTTTTGTAACATTTTAAGGATTGCTCCTTTTTTTTTTTGGCCATCGAATGCTGCGTATTGCGTATCGTTCGACACTTGTGTCAATTCATCATGTTTTTCCCCGTTCAACCAGATAGCGTTTACTTGATGTACCAAAACTCTGACATGTAGTAAAGATTTGTATTCTCAGCACCTCAGTTCAGACACCTTTTTATAAAAATATTTCTATAAATCAAATCTCCCATTTTCTATATTGGATGGAAATGGGCACCAATGTGGCCATATTCACCACTCAAAAAGTAAACTTAAAGTTAAAAGAGCCGATCATATGCGATTATTAATACAATCAGTGGGTCTCAACGGTTGAAGTCTTTTCATTTCAAAAGAGGCTGTACTGTGCCTTTGCTTGATTTGACTTCTTTTCTAAGTTTTTTCATTTAAGGTTTTTTGTTCTGTCCATCTGTGCCATATTTGTTTGATTTTCATGTTTAAGATGAAGATGAAATTTTTGACCATAGTTTGTGTCTCAAACATTTTCTGGACACCGAAACTTCTAAATCAGCAGTTTTAAGGTCCCACTCAAGGCACTGCAAAATTCTGTAAATATACACACTCAGAGATTTGACAGCAGCCCAAGAGATGGCGTTGTTTCTCTTGTGAATTTTTAAAACCTTTACCGATTTTATTTACTGAACACATCATGCAATACTTTTTTGCACCTTTTCTGCCTTTTGCAGCACAAGATAAGTATAGTTGGCATCTTTAACTCCAGAGCTAGTGTAGAGTTAATCTGCAGGGTTTTTATATTTTTTGTTTGCTCAATAGGTAAAATCAGTTGTATTTGGTAATCTAGGTATATATTACTCATATGAGATCAGTTCTGGTTGAGATAGTGTTTAAAAATTGGCGGATCTTATTGTCACATGTCAATGCAACGTACCGAAGTGCCCAGATTGCATCGTGAACGCTGCATGACTCCCATTAAGCTTGTCAGCATGGCTGCCGTGAAGTGCAGGGTTTTTCTAGTGTGTGCCTGACGTTTGTGTATGTGTGTGTTTTCGGCGCTTGCTGTCTGTCTTTAAGCTGCCCGCCGTGGAAACAGCATGGGTGGAGTCCTGGAGGAAGCGCTGACACGAGTGGCAGCCGCCCAGAGGCGTACAGAGGAAAGGTTCCGTGCATGGATGGAGCGAATTAGCCGTCTCCATTCCGGTGAGGACGACGATCAGTCGTACAGTGGGAATGCAGAAGGGCGGAGTCACGTTGGCACAGAAGAAACCCCTACAGCCTATCGAATCGTCCGTCTGAACAATGATGCCTCTCCCCCTACGCTGAACTCGGCTCACAGCTGTGTCCTGGATCCAAATCTGCTAAATGTGTAATGCAACGACATGCTGAGCTACTGAGAAGAATTGAAGAAAAATACTTGCGCAGAATAGAAACATTCTAGCCAACAATGCTGGATACTGTACACAAGGCTCTTTGTCATTTTGTCTCCCCTTCGCCCCAGTTACTCACTTTCTTATCTCCTTTTGTCTTCTTTAATCTTCTCTCATTGTCTTCCTCTCTCTCTCTCTGTTTACATTTGTTTGTTGCCAAATAAGTTTGTTCCAAAAAAATTCCACAGCAAGGAAAAAAAAAAACAGACTAAAACAAATCTATTACTATCGTTGTTGTCAAAGTTGGCAGTGATTTCAGTCAGTTTACCAAGAGCACATACAAGGCACTCAGAACTAAAACCAAGTGCTACAAACACGAGTCATAAAGGAAGGGGTCAGTCATTACACAGCTGTACACGTTACATTATACAACGTCATAATAACGTACACATTGGTAATATAACGATATTAATCAATAATGCAAGGATCTCATGTTCAGCACAAATGTAGCTGTGACTGCTTGGCAAAACGGAATCCACCTGGATAAATGCATATTTTTGTTTATATGGTAAACAGACCTCGTATTGTTTTTGGGGTAAGAACTTGTTTCTTCCATATTATAAGGTTTAATTTGGCATTCTAGTCCATGATTATATATATAAAAATAATCGATGGTTACACGATGGTGGAAAAAATGTGATTGGAAGTCGGAAAGTTTTTTCCTTTGGTTTGAACTTGGGAAGGATTTGTCTTAAGGAGTCATATCTCAATGTCTCTCTCTATCCATTTTGATGCCACGTCATGTCACTATGCACATGGGCATGATTGTGATTGATAAAATGTTAGACCACTCTGAAAACCTCTACTTATCCCTGACCTAATTTACATAAACTTCATATAACATGTTTTATTTTATTTTTTTTTCTATTTAGGGTAACTATATTGAATTGTCTGCTTTTAAAGCCAAATGTAGCCCCCAGATTAATAATATGCTAAGATCTCCCTCTTTGAGCTGAGCGCTTTACTCCAACTTGGTTTTCTTTGTTGCTGTACACATCTAGCCATCCAAGTCAAATTAGCATGCACACTTTGATATGCCTGTAGACTGACTACAAAGTCCGGTTCGTTTTGGCTTATTAAAATGCAGCATTAAAGGTACTGAATGATTATAAAATCAAACCTGGATACCTTGCGTAACTCTGCACTGAAGGAGAGAGATCCTGTTTCTTCATCAATACACACATGCTCTCAGGAGAAATAAGGCTAAAAAAAAGCAGGGGAATATTTAGAATGGTGCTCATGTACACACCATCGTCCCTCACTGTGTGTGTCTTGGAACTTCTCTGACTTGTTTTACAGACCAGACAGATCACACACACAGCTGGTTAAGTTAGAATTGACTTTTTTTATTATTATTATTTTTTAAGTGTTCCTGTGACCTCATTAGTTGTGATCTGGTTTGGCTTTGGGGTTTTGTTTTACATCACATGCATGCAAGAAAATAAGAAGAAGCAATAATGCATGAACAGCTGCACTGTGATGTCCTACTGCTAATATAACTTAGAGTTACTCCATACACACATGCTCTGAAGTTTATGCTAACCTCAAATGTTGTGTATCTGAGTCTAATAATGAATCTTGATATAGTCAGAAACACTGTACAATGAACACACACAATGGTGGTGTGTGTGTGTTGTTTTTTTTGTTTTGTTTTTTAAAAAACTCACCATGAATACAAATCCCCGTTACTAATCACAGAAGGGCCTTAAAGAGAAAATGTTTATTTTACACACATCCACACTTTATGGAAGGAGTTAAAAAGTTTACAAATTTGTGCTAAATAATGACACACTTCCTCAGTGACTCTGTTGAAATTGGCTTGTGAACTGCAACACGATAGAGCTGATGGAAGTAATAAACCATTTTCTTATATCTTTATTTTCATTTATCTAATGGAATGACGTAATCCATTGGTAATGTCCTTGGTTCAAGAATAAAAATAAAAGAATGCTGTCATGGATTTCTGTCCATCATTTATGTTTTGTGTTTAATGAAAGCACAAGGCTGTTTTTATACTTACCTTGAGTGTTACCTTTATGCTCCGGCAATCAGTAAACGTTTAAAGACTTCGGCAGGAAGGAATCAGAGTTCAGTCTGTAATGAACTCCGAAATTATGCTGACCTCCTCAGGAGCTCTTTGTTGCAGAATTCCACTGGAAAAGAAAATTGTTGAAGGACATTATTTACATTTATGTTGTTTACTGTCCAGTGTCACCTAAATGAGGATGAGGCTCCCTTCTGTGCCTGGTTCCTCTCAAGGTTTCTTCCTCATATCATCTCAGGGAGTTTTTTTCTTGCCACCGTTTCCTCAGGCTTGCTCATTAGGGATAGATGTTCGAGATCAGTAGAAATTACAATTTAAACCATTTTACAATTTATTCTTTTTCTATGCTTCTGTAAAGCTGCGAGAGAGACAATGTCGGTTGTTAAGAGCGCAATACAAATAAATCGAATTGAATTGTATACACTGAGCTTAATAGGAACACCTGTACACCTGCTTATTATCCAACTGACCAATCGTGTGGCAACAGTGCAGCGCATAAAATAATGCAACTACTGGTCGAGAGTTTACAGTTAATGTTCACATCAAACATCAGTATGCAGAAATAATGTATTCAGTGACTTTGACCATGGCATGGATGTTTGTGCCAGATGGACTGGTTAGAATTTTGTCACAAGCTGCTGATCTCCTGGGAACTTCACACACATCTCTCTCGAGTTTACATAGAATTGCTTGAAAAGCAAAAAACATCAGATTCGCAGGCAGAAATGCTTGAATGGTTTGAGCTGACAAGCAGGCTTCAGTAACTCTTTACAACCATGCAGAGCAGAGAAGCCTCTTACAACACATGGCAAACTTGTGAAGCAGATGGGTTATAACAGGAGCTCAGTTGAATCAATACCCCCATGGCATATTTCTAATATTTCACATAAACCTTATTTGAAGCCATTTCCCTGTACCTGCATTTTGTTATCCATTACGTTGCTGCCACATTACTAATTACACAAATGACCCGTGTAGAGATGTGTGGCCAGGAAGTGTGTATTTCACTTGATCGTACATAAGTATAAGTTCCTGTTGAGATCTAAAATGAGATAGAAAGGGAAAACCAGTCTTGCATGGTTTATGCAAGGAGAATAGTTATCTTAATTCTGCTCCTCTTTGGGCATTTTAAATAGTAATGCTGATAATATTCACTTTTTGATCTGCACCCAGTAAATAAACATTTTTACTGGTGTGCAACGTGTCATTTTTTTTTTCACTTAAATATATTATAACCTGTTAATTGTGGTTGTGTATAGCTGTTGCTATTCGTGCCTCTTTGTCCAGTATGTGTCTTGTTTTTTTGTGCGTAAAGCTAAAACATTACATTATTAATCATTAATTATTTAACACTTTTCACATATTATTGATCCAAAAGTCATAGACACATAGCTTGATATTGTGTAACCGAATGGTAAGTTTGACTGAAAAGAACCTTACAGTAACATCGAAGGCTTTTCCCCTCTAGATAAAAATATACAAACTCAGCAGACTCGACACTTAGAAATGTATTTATGGTACAACATGGGAAATAATGATTTTGTCATTGGCAATTGTGGTAGACTAAACTTGTGTGTAAAACTAAAACCATTTTGTGTGCATGTGTGTATTGTGCAGTGGGGCCCGAGGTCATCGGCCACTACGATGTGTCAGACACGTACTCTGAACAGGACCAGCAGTTGCACACCCTCTCAGGTCAGTGGATAGGGTTAAAAAAAACTGAATGTAGACACGTTTCCTTTCAATGCCTTTGCAAAGATGAAGGGTTGACAAAAGCCTTGCAATAATGATATGTTGGAAAGAAAGAAAATGGAAGTAGAATAGACAGAAAGGAAACATAGGAGCAAATACAGCACAGCTCAGGGATTGTCAGTCTTCTCAACAAAGGGCCATGCTGCTGCCTGCAGATTTCCATTCCAGCCAAATAAGTCAGTCATACCTTATAGTTTTTCAGTATTTGCTGGCCATTGCTTTGGTGGACTGAAAATGTGCAGCCAGATCGGGCTTGTGGACAAGACGATGCCTGTTAAAGTGAATTTATTTCTTTGATGTCTGTGTATACATTCAGTTTTTATTAATTCATCCATGAGGGACTATAAAAACAGACGAGCTCTGTGTCGTGTACTGGCATTACAGTTATTCCAAATTACAGCTGAGTCACACCTACAGTATGTGAACCACAGAATTCTTCTTATTACTAAGGAAGGAACATGCAATACATGGTTATCAGACAATCTGGTTAGGTTTTTTTTTATACATATGCACAAATGACCTATGCAGTCAAGCTTAGACATAAATCTTTTAAATGAAAACTGACTATCAAATATTAGTGCAAGTAAACATCCGGAGAAATTGTCCCGAAACAGCAATACGACAGATACTGTAATCTTTCATACTAAAATGTTCTTGTCTAAGATGTCATGAGTAAGAAAGTAATGAGTGTCATGAGATAGCTGTAAAAGAAAATGTAAATTGAGGCAAATTCAACAAGAATAAATTCAATAGCGTGTTAAAATCATTATAAATGCACAGATTCATCTGGAACATCTTAATATTAGATTCAGTATACATTTAGGTACATAAATATCCAGACACAGGTATTGTTATATTTGCTGTCTATCACAGTATATTGGAGTTAATTTTAGGGGATCTGTATCCAAATCAGGTGAAGAGTGTAGGAATTATAGCACTTTATATTTATGCCCTTCCACATTTTAAGGTGCCAAAGGCATTTTGGATAAACAGTACTATTAGATTAAAGTCTGCACTTTGCGCTCACGGTTATTATTCGCTTTCAGCTACGATATATTCTGATCAAATCTAAGATTGATAACTGTCAATTTGTTTCAAACTGTTAAAGGGTTGTGCACCTGAGTGTATTCTACTTTTTTAAAGATATTTCAGAAGTAAATTCAGAAGTGTGATTTTGTTTTCTATTTTTACTCATGTACATTATTTGTTCACCAAATATTACTGAACCATGCGTAGTAGTATAAAAGTCGGTGAACATTTGTCCCGGTTGTGTTGCCGTAGGTCCGGTAGAGGTGGCGCCTCCCCAGATGGCTCTGCCGTTGTCTGACAGTGAAGTGGAGATTGTCGGCGTACAGGAGAATACCAGGTTAAAAAACACTTCTAAGCATTATTACTAATTGCTTATTTGCTTATTAATTTATATTAGCATACATTTAGCTTTTTCATTTGTCACTTTATTAATGTTTAATATTAATATTAATGTTGGCTGTCTTATTTTGTTTTATTCGATTTTGTTTTATTTTTTCATTTAGCTTTTTAATCAATCACTTCATGTTCTCTTACAGTGCTGTGGCAAGATTTCCAAGAGGTGGCGTAATCCAATCTCTGTCAGCATGGAAGCAAACAGCCATGCCCCACTGGACAGCCGTCTCTGCCCCGCCTGACTGGGCTCCACCCACAGAGGTGGTGGATCTGACACTGGATGAAGACAGACACAGATACTTGCTGTGATCCCACAATCTAGGCACTCAGTGTTTGCCTGAGTGTCTTTAAACATAAAATTTATCCCTTTATTTCTTTGGTGACATTTCAGAAACGTTTTTGTTTTTGTTTGTTTGTTTTTTTTTTGTGTTTTTTTTATGGTTTGGTGTGACAATCTGAACTGAACTGAATCCGACAGATTTGTACTCAGCTGTCATGCATCAGTCTTGGAAAGCTTTAGAAAGGCCACATCAAGATAAGTATGTAGATACACTGGTGATGAAAGTTTAGCTTCCTTGCGTGTATGACTTCATGTCATGTATGACAGGTAGCAGTACTGTAATGGAATCATCTGTTACTTAAGGCACAAAGTAGTCATATTGTTCTAACAAGTCAAAGTCTGGTGAGATTACAGCCTTGAGAAAAAAAAGGAAGAAAAACAAAAATACATGTTGAGCCAAATCTGATTTGCTCAGTTCACCGTATCCAAATGCATAGCTGAACAAAATTGTCAAAACTACTGTTAGAAATATACTGTATGACTTCTTATTTCATTTGTACTACAAGTGCACTGAAATTTGCCTTTTTCCCTGTTTCTAAAAAGACTATCAGGTTATATCTCAAATGTTTTGAGTAGTCGGGCAAACACACACACATGGATGCCTGATGTTAGCCTCAGGAGTCTTCAACCCTTTGCTGTAACTTACTGCAAAGCTGCTTTATAGTGTAAAAATAACAAATTTACTCTGAGAATAGCAATATCTCAGTTAGGGTTTTTTGTGTGTGTGTGTAAGAGAAAGCGCTACAGAGAGAAGTGTTATCAAATTGTTTAATGCTGCTGTTTGAGTGTATGTTTCTGTGTGAGCGTGTTTGAAAGAGGTTCTCTACACTAGATCCCGAGATCTTCAGGCGCCTTTGCCTTCTGATATTTTAGCACAGATCATGGCCTTTATGCCAGTGGAAAAGAAGCATTGGCTGGTGAAAAATCTTCGAAATTTGTAGTCACTATTTTTTAAAGTAGAAACTGAGACTAGTTTAAACTGTGTTTAATATCCGTATTGATCTATACGATTGTATATTAGTTTTGCTATATCATGCTTTTCCATAATACAGCGTTAGATGTTAATGTTAATATTGAAAATGTTTTGTTCTGACATGCTTGAATGAGAGTTATTAAGAGGGAAATACATATTTCCAAAAATAGATCTAATGCATTTTTGCTGTGGTTATTTTATTTGATTTTTTGTATAATCAATCACATCATTTAGCTTCCTCTTCGGACTAAAATTGGACGAGCAAAATTTGTCTTGCTTGCATATGACGTGGATTTTTCAGCAGAAACAAAAGTTTGCTGTTGCCGATACAGCAGTAAGCTCTGCACAGTGGTATGAAAAAAAGGAGAATGTCTATTATTCTCATCTTGTGTAATTTATATGTGAGTATACATATACTTTGTGTTTCAGACACTTCTGATGCCAATGATCAGCTGACCTAATCCTTCATTGTCTGAATTTGGTTAGTTGGAGAAGGGAGAAACGGAAATTCCTTTATGGCTGAGATTGAAACATTTGTACTAAAAGAAAAGAGAGCTAAGAGCTTGTATGATTCGCAAAAGAATTTCGATCTTAAACATAACCACAAAACGGTTGTATTAACAAAACCGTTTAATTAATGGACTTAAGGAAGCAACTCTTGACTGTAGTACCAGCAATAATTCATATGACTGGTTTCTATTAATGCACTTGTTCTAGTATGTTATGGGATCTGTAGTGACAGATACTTCATAGGGATTTGGATGGTGGATGATCCATGGATTTAATAATAATAAACATTTTAAAATGTTGATATGGTGAAGATTTCTTTAAGGAAACATCTGTTTAACCTTCATCGAACGACTTTCAGGTGTCGGTGCTTTGTAATGGTCATTAACATTTCTACATTGGGAGACTCTTTAGGATTACAATTTTCTGTTTCTCAGTAACAAGAAAGAGATTCTGAGGAAGAGAATGAGAGTTTACTGCTGTTATAATGGAACTGATAATAGGAGTTAAGATATCCCACAGTATTAACTGTAGCTATAAATGTATGATCATAACTGCTGTGGTATAAGTGGGAAAAAAACACTTCAGTAAATGCCGTATTTGGAACATAATCAACTCCAGGATGGACTTCGTATCGAGCTGTATGTCATGTCACCCGGCCTGTTGATTCTTCTTGTATATCGCAGTTTCTCAACACTAGTCCTTGTATTCCGGTTCCTGCACATTTTTGTTTAATCCTGCTTCCAACACACCTGATTCAACCAATCAGCTAATGAGCTGCCCTTCCTGAGTTAAGGTAGTTGTGTTAGAGTAGGGAAAACTCTAATATTTGCAGGACAGATGATATTCCAGATCCATGGATAGGAACTTCTATAATAATATGCTGCATTCTGTTTTACATAATGTATGGCCCATGTAGTGTGTTTGTTTTAGTTCTTTTGAGATAGGTTACGTGTCAACCAAGATGTAGAGCCAGGAAAAAACCTTCTGTTCTGTTTATCCGTATTGCCCTTTAAGAGAGGTCATAGATCCATACTCAGTTTTTGTTGCCCCTTTTACTGACAACACCTACGCTAACCACTCTCCGAGTATAATTGCACCTTTCCCTTGTAGGTTGAGCCATGTAGCTGGCACCCGTTATTTCCATCATGTTCTTCATTTCTTACTGGTAGTAAGAGCTGGATAACTGGAAGCAGAATTGTTAAAAAAAAAAAAAAAAAAGCACCTTAGCTTCCTTATTATTTCACATCATATTAAAACTGCCAGTATAATAAAGATTACAGCATACTAGGCGTTCAAACCTGTGACCACAAACTGAGAGAACCAAAGCTTCAGAGGATCCTATTGACTTCAACACCTTTATTCGCAACTTGAATATTGATGGAAGATTGTATCTGTGTTTTTTTTCAGATTGTAAACACAGATTTTAAATAGGAATACGGATGAGTTGTTTACATTCGAGGCTCAGTTAACACATGCAGGACGTATCAAGCTCAATCCACAGATACGTTGATGTAATAATGAATGAATTATAGGAACTTTTCTACTTTAGTACAGCTCACTGTGTTTAAACAAAGGGAATGATTTGATAAGGTCCAGGTTACACTGTATACATCCTGCTCATCAGTTTGCTGTCCAAACAGATCAACAGCAATAAGACCATAGATTTAGGGTTCAATTAGATTTTATACACCATCCCAATCGAATAATTATGATTGTCTGTTCTCCTCACATTGTGACTTATTTTGGCAGTATTTTAAATTATGGACAATATATGTTAATCATTTTTTTTGACTCTCCAAGTTCTCTATTTCCTTCAAATTATGAATATTAGAATAAACGGAACTATTTTAAGATAATAAAGCTATTTAAAAAGTAATGTGTACTTAGTGTGTTTTCTTCTTATTCTCCTTTAAATTTTTCTTTTTCTATATGTGCGAAATGATTATTATAATGCACAGAAATATCTTATTAACAAATCATCAAAGCATGACCAGATACATTCCAAAGCATGCCACTATCGTGGGAAAGCTGCTCATAACCTTTGACCTTCTGGCACTATGGGGTGGGGGATAGGGTTTGGCAGCTGGTCTGTTCACTCGTCAGGACAAAACCCCTCACATACACACACTACAGCTGTATGCTAATGTAGCTCGAGCCTGTTGCACTGATAGAACAGGAGTAGAGTGTAAAGTTATTCATTTCAAATGTGTGCCTCAAGTTGGTACGAATCAAAATAAATCTTAAAAGTATCTAAAATAAATGACATTATAAATGACTTATTGTCGTAACTTCCATT
Source organism: Tachysurus vachellii (assembly GCF_030014155.1). Classification (NCBI taxonomy): domain Eukaryota; kingdom Metazoa; phylum Chordata; class Actinopteri; order Siluriformes; family Bagridae; genus Tachysurus; species Tachysurus vachellii. The sequence goes on along the minus strand of NC_083476.1, from coordinate 7,785,826 downwards.
GTTAGATTTGAATATGTTAAAATATTTCAAATAAAAAGACATTTCAGTCCCAAAGTTGGTCATGCAGTCTAAGAAAAATATTATTTTCTTTTAATAAAGGTTTTATATATATTTACATTTAGAAACAGTGAATAGTAAATAATAAATTTACCATTTCCCCAAATACCTTTCTTCCAGGACTGTGGAATAGCATTGTGGAAACTTTAATTTTTGTTTTTTACTTTGTTGGTTACTGCATTATTCCATATGTATCACTTCATAGTCTAGACTTCATAATAATAAATTGTTAAAACGGAGATAGCATATTACAGATGTTTAAGAATTGTCCAGAAACAAAAGAAAACAGGAGAAAGTGGAACTATCAATGTATACAAAAGCCTACAAGATATGCGAGATCTTTGAAATAACCTATAAGCTAATTTCTTTTATATTATTACAACGATGTACCTGAGAACATGTGCAGTTTTATATGGAAAAAGATGCTGGTCGCATTATTTAATATAAAGAATGGAAAAATTATTGACTGTAAAAAGTGTAGCTATTGTGTCAAAATCTTACTCAAATAAAAGTGCCCAAGCCAAAATATACGAAAGTCAATATGAAAGTCAAAAAGTTTTTGAATATACTCAAATATTAAAGAATAAACACTTAATCGTTGAGTCAATGCTCAGACAATTTAGTTCATGATATGTTTTTATGCGGAGTACAATTTATTTTATTATTTATCTAAAATGGTTAGATTATTGTTTTAAAGTAACTACTCCAATTATCTACATAGTTCGCTAATTAATTAATCAAATATAAAATAATATAATATTTACCATTACCTAGAATTTGACTTACTGCTAACCAACCAGTGATGCTAGCTTCTGGATCTGATGCTAGTCTAACCTGCAATTAGCAAAGAAATTAGGCTAATTTATTTAAATAACAAAGTAGCACACATGCTCTTTTAAATTAGACAGAATTCATGCCTTCTAGGGAGCCAAAAGATGACTCCAGCATACTGAAATATTTTACTGAAGTATAATCATGGTGTTCATCCTCAATTTCAACAGTAGTTTATCTACACAGATAGCGATGTTGTTTTAAATCATGTATGTAGCACGAGTAAGTAGCTTCGTTTAATATATTGATAAACTTGACTGGATGCTAAACAGAAAGGTATTGATGCTAAACTGAGCAAAACTGGCTGATATATATTTTACAGTCATTAGCTAGATGTGAGACTTAGAGGATTTTGCAATTCGTAATCCATACTTCTTGTGTCTAAATATTTTTATGCATTTGTACATGTAATTAAAAGCACAGTTATTCAATTTAAATAATACGAAACTAAGGTAAAGAATATAACAAAATTATACTTAGCATTTTGTATAGGAATGAAATGCAATTAATTAGATATTTACCTCCACAACTAAATGTTTAATTGTCTCCTACTATTTATATATGGTACAAAATAACAAAACTACTCATTTAAATACTTTTAAACCAATTATCTAACTTTTTAAAACATATTTTAAAATAATAAAATAAAATTTAAAAAAAAACTAAATCATGTTAGATTATTACATACAAAACTTCACTGTTTTGATATTTTAGGCCCTCTGTTAATTTGGTGTTTTGTGAATCAAAATGTCTGTGGTAATTTTAAGAAACCACAAATAACCAGCAGTGAGACAAAAAAGAAACAAAAACACGGTAAAACTGTCCCTATGGTTATTTGTGTGTTAATGTACTGACAAAATCTAATTGCTTAATTACTACTAGCTTTAATTACACAGCTGCAACTACAATATATGCAGACAGTAAAATAAAGTTCATTATTTTCGTTCTTTGTTAATAATGTTTCAGAACGGCATCAGGATTGTGTATGTGTGTGTGTGTGTGTGTGTGTGTGTGTGTGTGTAGGGGGTTGTGCACCATGTGTTGCGTCTGGCAGACTGAACAGAAGGAGCAGAGATAATCAGACCTCTGTGAGTGTGTATATGATAGTGTGAGTGTGTGTGTGTGTGTGTGTGTGTGTGTGTGTGTGTAATGGAATGGGGGATGGGCACAATGGCCATATGGGGTTTGTTATGGTCAGGGAAGCCCACCTCTCCCATTTCCTTTGGACATTTCTGTTCAACAGGCTTTAAATGTTATCATTTTATTTATTTACAGTAGTTTCAGCTATATATAGCAAATAGCTATAAATGGCTCATCACTTAAAATAATGTACATGTTATATTGTGGGGTAACCGTCCTTTACCTGGCTGGAAATTGGCTTTATTCTTTAAAATGTTGATTAGAACTGAATCATTTGTCGTTCATTGTCAATAGGTTCCTCGGTGTTCTTTTAACCCACACACACAGTTGACGTCATTCACACTAGCACGCTGTATTTTTGGCTCTATGGCAATTTTACCAACACACACACACACACACACACACACACACACACACACACACACACACACTGCGCTGTCCAGCAGCGACGCGATAGGTCGAAACTGGAGCTGCCGGAAGTAAATCTCTGATCTCTGATTGGAGGTTGCTGGCTTTGCGCGTGCAGCAGCTGCTTCTCTCGACTGCAGTATTTAGAATGGTCCTGCTGAATGACTGCAGAGTCGGTCGGGGCTCTGACGACTGTGATTGGTTGACGTTAGGCTTCCAGAAGACGAGTAAGTGGTCGCTGATTGGCTGCTACTCTCTTTGTGCGCGCGGCGTCTCGGCAGCTGCGTTTTGAATGGTCCTGCGCTTGAGAAGCCGAAGGCGTCCATGGGCAAAAGGAGTCAGGATGGTGTTAGTTCATGTCGGATATCTGGTTCTTCCGGTGTTTGGTTCAGTAAGAAGCAGAGGTATCGTTATGTTTTTTTTTAATATGATCATTACTCTTACTAACACTCTTTACTAAAATAAGCGACGGAACGAGCTAGCGCACGGCAACGGCAACGACAGAAGCCGAATCCCAAACGGCTTTCTTCTACCTAAACTAAGTGCACTACATAGGGTCTGTCGTAGCGGCGCGTGCACACTACCTAGTGCCCTAAATCAGTCAGCCGTTGGGAAATGAAACACTGTACTGGCTCTGCTTCTCTAACGTTAGCAGACGTTGATACAACCGTTTTTGTTTTGTTTTGTTTTAGTGTCTTTTGCCCACTATAGCGATATTAACCTGCTATAAACATCCAACGTTATTGTGAGTTTATACCGTAGACATGTAAAAATCACTGTAAATTAGAACAAATCCTCTGATACCGTGATTTCATTTTGATCTCAGGGTGTATAAACATATATAAATTATATAAACAACGCTGCAGTCCGCATCTTTTGTTTCCCAGATGTAATTTACTCCTTCAGTATTATTTGGAGAGAAGTGACCGCGTCTTTAGTCCAATTCTGGTGACCGTTTCCATTATTTAACACCGAGCACCGCATTGAAGGCTGTCATCATAAAATCCACCATCAAAAATGCTACTGAACACAAAACCCCACAAGACTCTGATAGAAACCGACGACTTCATTGTTACACCAATGAATCTGTTCAGAAAATAAGAAAAGATCCTATAGAAACTGATATTTAAGGTCATGTTGAATCTTTGACGTTCAGGATCTGTGCAGTTGATGTATTATTACTATGTACCTACTATTACAGGTCATGCAGTAGCATTTCATTGTGCTTGTTTTTTCTGTTTTCTTGTTTTTTTACCCTTTTCCTTGTTCCATAGTCTGGAGGCCGCCGCTACATGCCGCATCTCTCTCTCTCTCTCTCTCTCTCTCTCTCTCTCTCTCTCTCTCTCTCTCTATCTCTCTCTCTCTCTCTCTCTGTCTTCCTCTCCCCTCTTCCATTGTGTAGCTATAGCGATCGCCTCTCTGCCTGTGTTCTGCCTCCCTCTGCCTCCATCCCCTCTTTCCATCCGAAGACGACATTGGCATTTAAAAACCAAAACCAACCTTCTTCCCACTCATCCAGTATCCTTCTGTGTGCGACTGCAGAATAACACACTCCTTTCTCTTCTTTTTGAGAAGACGCCGCTCTCTTGGTTTCAAAACTGTCATTGTTAATGATAACCCATTGTAGCAGTCTACAATTATCATTGTGATTGTCCCATTTATTTTTCTCAGCAATGGCATATAGCCTTACATTTTTATTTTTATTTTATTTTATTTTTTCCAGCCTGTAAATTTCTGTGAAGTGGATGCGTTCGCTTCCTGCCCGGAGCAAATCGGTGTTTATTATTTAAAATATCTCTGTCGCCAAAGCCAGGCTTCCAGCCACTCGTACAAAGCAGAGATCAGTCATTTTATCTTGTCTTTTCAGGGTTGTGAGATCAGCAGCTCAGACCTTTGTCACAAGCACTAAATGGTAGCCACTGAGCTACAGCTGTTTGTGTTAAAAAGCACTACATTGGCATTATTTATTACCATAGCGCAAGCCTTGTTGAATGTTTCAGATTATCTGAGAGCCAGTAGTATTTCTAGTGAAGCATTTTCAATTTCTGAGGTCTTTTGCAGAAGTAAAATGGAAAGATTCAGACTTCACACTTTTGTTGCAATCCACAAAGCAGGAGGGATTAAAAGATCACCATGCCCTTTAAAAAAGAGGCAAAGCTAACCAAGTAGTCAGTCATTATGCTTCATCCTCTGTCCCAAAGACTTTCCCATGGCAGAAAATTTACAGGCTTTTACAAAGTGCAGAATAACACAATGTAAATGGTTATGTTTTTCTTCTTCTTTTTTTTAACTGGAAAAACTGTTTGCTTTTTTTTAAGTGTTTAGTGTTCCACTTAGTTTATATGGAGAATATGCCATGTGAATGTCCCTGGGAATGAGCTACTATAAACATAGTATATTAGACAGAGGATGTTAATATAACCATTGATTTGGCTTGCAACCAGCAGTGTTGTCAGATCTGTTGTCATACGAATCAACACCATGTGACCAAAAAGAGTCAAGATGTCAGTGACATTAGAGCATTAAAAACAGATATACTCCAGTTCCAGTGCATTCCATTTTCTTTGGTAGTGTAAGCAGTATTTGACCTTGTTTGACCTAGAAGTGTTTTCTCTGATTTAAAGACAGTCTCACATGCATCATTTTCATGCCAAATGTCACTTTAAGTCATCTACAATCATAAAAGCTGAAAATGAAGGCTTTGCTAAATGAAAACCAAACAGGAAGCTTTAACGTTAAAGCTCTTGGCTAGAGATTCCCTAAATTACTTACATTTTCTGTTTACCTGAACTAAGCACCCCAAGTGTTACACTATTGTTATTTCTGCTAACCAGTCTAGTGCCTCGCTCCTGGCCACGGTGAACGCCATCCACATTACAGGAATCCTTAGAATTGCACTACTGTAGAAATCTTCCTAGAGTTTTGAAATGTCTATTTCTTTGGTTGTGGTTCTTGGCTTTCTGTTTGTGTATTAGGCTCTTCAATGCATGATCATATTTATTTTTCATTATTTAAAAATTCTGTTTCTTTTGACATTTGAACAGCAAACTCCAATGTATCTTTGTGTAGAGATGTCCTGCTGTACTGATATGTGCTGTAGTATACACATCTACCCATTGGATGCTGCTTCTGTTGTTTTAACCTTATGGAGCATGGTTGGCTCTTCTTTTTATTTGCATGGAAATATTCTTCTTATTATTCGTATCACATGGTTCCACTCATACTAATATTTTCCAATAAAGACTGTAGTTTTTTTCCTTAACCTTCAGTGTGTTCTCTGCTGATTTCCATGTGACCTTCCCTCAAACCCCATCCCTTTCCAGTTATTTGGCCTCTTTGGCCCCTTCCCCAATATTCATTTCTCAATTCCTCTCACTTGCTAAGCTGAATCATGGGAAACCTACCGTCACATAAATATAGGTGATCTGTTCACATCCACTTAGTCCACAAACATCTCCATTCACATCTGTCTCTTTTATTTCCTTAGTTTATCTACCTATTTCGCTCTTCTGCAAGCATGTGATCCTTTGTGTTACAAACATGGCTAAAAGGTTTGAATGCTTTCATTCTGAATTTCAAAATAATGGTTTTCATACATTTAGGTCTGCAATTCGATCTGTATCATTAAAAGAGAAACAGTATTCAAGTGATTTTTTTCAAAAAATGAAAGTTCAATAATAGAGGATGAACTTTTCAACATTTTATAGTGTTACAATCTGGAATTGAAACGGACCTACCTACGATTATACACTATATTGCCAAAGGTTTGTGGACACCAATACAGTTTGCAAATGTATTTGAAAATTCAAAAAAAAAAGTAAAGAAAAAAGTACAGGTGAATGCCTGTTGCTGAAAAACAATGTAATTTTGTTCTAGTGCAGCCATCAAAAGTTACAGAATTACTTGAATGGAGTTTACCTGTGTGCGATTAAAGTGACTCATCTCAATTTGAATACACTTGCTTTTCGAACACCCCAGTATCTGTTTAGAGACTGCACCTAATCAAACAGTGACAAGGAAACTATAAATTATAGTACGGTTATGAACTAATCTAAAAAATAATGAGGAACTCTGCCTAGAGAGGCTACCCACCAAAAAGTCAGTGAGAGAGTATGGATGGCATTAGAGAAGCAAATTAAGAGACTAAGGAAAATTCTAAATATGTTGCTACCATCATTATGTTTCACTGTGAGGATGGCATTCCCAGGGGGATTAACAATTTTGGTAACAAGATACTAGTGTGTCTTTTGGTAAGGATTTCAAATGATTTGCTATTCTTCAGTCCAGCTTTCCAGATTTATGGAGTGTCGAGGCTGTGGTTGTCTGGTGAACACCTTCCATCCGAGTTTCTTTTGGCCTCTTGTCACTTCACTTATTAATCCCCATCTTACATGGGACATTTCATGGGCCTTTCATGGACTTCTAACCTGTTTAAAATATAATCTAATTTAAAATAGTTTTTTTATTTGTGCACAGTGAAATGTTTGGGACTTTTCCAGACCATTGCCTGGACTTGTTATAGCTCAGCTGGCTTTATGATGCTGTTTGTTTTGATACTTTTGCAAAGCAATGTAGTATTTAACATCTTGGAATGAAGCGGTACCTTCACACCACAGTACCTTGCCGTTTACAGACATGTGAACACCTAAACAACCATTAACAACAAGGAGCTCTCAAAAGAAGTCCAGGACAGAGTTTGGTCATAACAAATAACAAACTTTTATCAGAAAAACAACCAAGAGGCCAATATTAACTCTTGTTATCAAGCTACCACCACCTTGCTTCACTGTGTGGATGGTGTTCTCAGGGTGATGAGTAGTGTTGGGTTTCTACCAATTACAGGGCTTTATCAAAGACTCTAAGTCTTTCTGTACACTGAGTCTCTAACGTGCTTTGGCAAAATACAAACAGGATTTCATATGAATCACCACTAAGTTTTGTGGTGTGTTTGAGATGGCTGCCCTTTGAACAGTTTCTCCTATCTGACCTGTTGAACTATATTGCTCCTCTTCTCCTGAATGGAACAAATGCCACCAAGGAAAAAGTAGTCTAAACTGACATTTGAAGGCAGTAGCCAAATTTGAAGGCAGCACTTACTGTAAATTTTCAATTCAAGTTACTGCATTGCTACTTCAGCTATATATAAAATTAACTAGTTGAACTCAGATTTTCCTACCTAAAGTAACGTGGCCAGACAGACGTGTAACATTCTTTTATCTAAAAGTAGTGAATAAGCAAAAACTAAAAAATATACCCGTTGTTTGTTTGATTTTATCAATTGCCTGAACCAAGTCATTCATATCATTTATTTTCGTTTGGTATGCAATCAGTGGTGGCGTGGAAGGGCAACAGGTAGCTCTGGTCCTCAGTTTAAGTTTGTGTTACTGCCTGTGTGCTGTGTGTGTGTGTGTGTGTGTGAGAGAGAGAGAGAGAGAGAGAGAGAGACTCCCTATGATGGAATAGCATCCAATCTGTGGTGTATTACTGTTTTCTTGGGATAGGCTTCAGGTCCACCACAACACTTATATGAACTTATACTATTAACGAATAAATAAATGAATGAATACACTAATTATTGGGGTAAAGACAATGACACTCTTTATTACATTTTTGCACTGTAGAAGGTTTTGGTTACAAAACTAGTATAAGGTAATGAGTGACATTTAAATCTATTAAGACCATTATGATTACAATGAGTAAAATATATATTTCATTGTAAATTGTTTATAATAATAATAATAATAATTAAGAAATGTGTACCAGAACATTTTAAACCCAATCAGTGCAGTAGGGTAGTACTTTACCTGTTTTATATACTTACTGTACTTTTTAAAAAGATTTGAAGGCTGTTTTTTCAGTCAGAGTGTAAACAGGAAGTGGAGAGTAATTGCTAATCCTGTGTTGCATTCATCTTATATTCATCATTGATGATGAATGGCTGACAGATAAAGACACATAACACCAGAGTTTGTAGATAGAACCTGTTCAGATATTATACCAAAAAACCTTTTTTTTAAATATTGAAATTACCCAAAGGAATGAATATTTTGTAAAACTACGTAATATCAAGATGGTTAAATTGTTTTTAAAGATATATATATATATATATATATATATATATATATATATATATATATATATATATAGTGTGTGTGTGTGTGTGTGTGTGTGTGTGTGTGTGTGTGAGAGAGAGAGAGAGAGAGAGAGAGAGAGAGACGCTGCAGAAGGATAGTGAAGCACATTTTCATATTTCTTTTTAGAAGTGTGCATGTTTGTTCTACAGTACTGTGAAACATACTAAGAGAATGTTTTAAAGAATGTTAAGACTTTATACTTTTATTTTTCAGTTACTATGAGCCTGTGAAAATTTCACTCATTGCCACGAGTACCATTTTCTGAAATTGGCCACTTTTTTAAACACAAAAATCCTCTCAATTCAGTATGCACCACAATAATATATAACAAAGGTATATCAGAGAACGATTGCATTCTGACTTCTAAAGTTCAAGCAGGTAAGTTCTATTTTGTGCATTTCCGACTTTATGGAGCGAGTGATTCCCTGCACTCACATTTATAGTGCAGTATACTGCATCCCGTTAAATGTAGTGAACGTTAGCGTCAGAGGTTTAAAACAAAGATTTAAACAATGAGAGAGTCCTTTTTTGAAAAGTGATTAAATGTCAATATTTATGTTAAATGTACATAACGATAAACTTAAGTTTTATAACATTTACATTTTTATAAATGTTAATTTTATAACAAATTTCTATGTTCATTATGTTCATTTGACTTATTAAAGAGTTCAGTAGCACACAGTTCACTTTTAATGTATATACAGTATCTCAACGTCATGAGTTCTTCAGGAGCATTTTATCTGAAATTGGTTTAATGGATTAAAGCAGCTATATTCCTCATTACACCTTGGAACTGTAATAATTTTTTAAAATTTGCCCTTCATCTCTAACCAGTATTCACCAAATAAAGGTAATTCAGTATGTTGTGATCTAATACAATAGATTCAGTAGATATAATACTGAAAGTCAAATACAACTTTGTCCCATGTAATCAATTTGGTGCCAGATGCCAAATTCACATTTGAAATCCAGCACAGCTTAATACATAGGACGAATCCTACACAAACCTTACAGTCACTTTAAGCAGCACCTGCAAAACCACGGCCTTTCTTGGCTCGTCCTCTTTCGTTCTTTCTTACTCTGTCTCACTCTTCCTTCAACATATCAGAGTGTTTTGTGTCTCAGCTGAGCTCACAATCTAACACTTGGTGTTACTGTTACAGAAAATTGGCTAAATAAATGATAAAATTATTAGCTAGCCCACTGGCCAAGTGAGAGATATTTCTCATTCCCACATGTTTAGGTGCCTGGAAACCAGAGTAATTATTTAGTAATTATTTACATTAATAAAGACCAGGTATGTGAATTTCCAGAGAATAGTCTATGCAACCTTAGTCCATATCCTGATGTAGTAGAAGAACCAAATTGCTGGTAAATGTAAATATATCATTTGTGTCAGATGAGTCTATATTTTCTTTCTAGTGCAAAGCAAAATATTGTGCTTGTAGCATGGCAGTTAAATGACCGCATTGCACTGGTCTTTATTATTCTCTGGTTTGTCAGTGACCCTAATTCTGAAATGATTATCAGCCATCCATGAACACTAATTAATTCTTCTAGTTAAAACCATTAAAAACCTGTCTTGTAATGTAATGCAGCAAGCGCTGGTATTCAGATGCATGTGCTATAGTTACAGCATCAGGGATGTAATCAAATGAGACATTTTGTCTGCAATAGCGTGTAGGATTTATATTTCTTCTCTGAATGTTGACAGTGTGTATACATGGAGCTACGAATAAAACAAACCCTATTATCTTGGGCATTAAGGATAGTAGAAGTGGGTAGTGAGTGGGGCTTAAAAGTCCACTTCAAGTTTCATCAGCCATGTTTTTTTTTCACTGCTTGGCTTTTGGTAACTTGAACAAACACAAGTAAATTGCATCTTTCTTTCTTTAAGCTTTAAACTGTGAATGATATTATGATAGGATCAGCAATATATATTAGGTAGACAGACAGACAGACAGACAGACAGACCCTAACCATAGATAGATTAACAAGAAAATCTATCTATCACTTTAATAATCACAGACAGAAGTTCCTAGATTATAGCAGCAAGCAGAAAGCATGTTTTCATGCAGTACTAAAAATTCAGTAAAAAATTATTAAAATAGAAAATGATAGTCAGTATAATGTCTTCTGTTCATCTCTTGATCGTGTGACAGTTAACATCACTGTTTCACTGAGATATCGTTCTATTCACTTTCACACATTTTCTTAAATGTAATTTATTTTTTTCAGTTTGCAATTGACAAAATCCACTAGAGCATAGTTTCACAGCCCAGCCCTCAGGGGCCAGCAGATGTCTATGTTTCTGTTACATCTGGTAACTAGTGTCATATGGTTCATGACAGAACCAAACTATTGAGCATCTGGTAATCCTAAGGGCATGCAGTTTCTGAGCATGTCTGTGCTCTCTGATTGGCCATTCTCATATTGGTGCTGAACTCCAGTAGGACTGGTCACTGAATGATTATTCTGACTCAGTAACCTGGTTGTTGTGTGCAGGTACTCATTTCAGCAGGCACCAACACAGCCATGCTACATCCTGCCGACATTTCCACCTGGCTACACCGCTTCCTACTGAATTCCCGCCAACTGGCCTCGCGGCCCCACAGTACCAGGAAGTCCCACCCACTTTCCTACCTCAGGCCTTACAGCAGCAATACCTCATACAGCAGCAGCTACTGCAGCGCAGGTACACACACCACCATACACATCCCTTACACAAAAGCTACAACAGTGCAAAGGCACAAAGGGTTTATACACACACACACACACACACACACACACACACACACACACACACACACACACACATATAGAACAGGAGCTTAGGTATACATATTTATAGTAACACCAGCACATGAACACACATGAAAAATGTTGTCATATAGATCACAAATTATTAATAATAATTTATTCATTTATTTTTTTTTACTTCAGACGCACACAAGAGCGCGTTCCTCTCAACACACACCGGTTACGCCCAGGATATGATTATTCACCACCCATGCACATTCCTCAGCCAATCACACAACAGCCCAGATACCTGGCAGAGGGCACAGACTGGTGAGTTTTAGACAAATATAAAACTCATCCACAAATGCATATACTTTCAAGCACTGATTATTTAGCTGCACTGATCAGTGCATTCTGCCGCTAATTCTTGTCATGGCTGTGATGCTTTTCTGTCAGGGATCTGAGCGTGGAAGCTGGTTTGTCCCATCAGTACTCGCTGCAGCAGATTCCACAACCCTACCAGCACTACCTAGCCTCTCCCAGAATGCACCACTTCCCTCGGAATACTTCATCTACACAAGTGGTGAGTACTTAATGTGTTACATGTTAAATGTGAGTAGAAAAGCATGTAAGTATGACTCTTAACTAAAAGTACTATTTGTAAAAACAATGGCTAAGAATAAAAATAAACGATTATTCTTCCTAAGCAAATTAATATAAAGACAGGACCGTGTGTGTTGAAAGGATACCCATTATGAGTGAAACTTTTTGTGAAATTTAAGAATTTTGATAATTACATGAGCAATACTTAAGGAGATGCCTACAATATCCAGGTGAGATTATCCAATGAACAGTGGACAAGATTTAGCCAGAAACTGTTTTTAGGAAGTACACTTTTAAGGCTGTTCATGTGGATCCATTCAAATACTCAAAAACAAAAGGTCCAAGCAGAAAAAAAAATGTATTTATCACATATGCACTTTTTGTACCTAGGACTTACTTAATAAGTCCTTATAGCTCTGTCTTTGTTTATGTAGCACCATGGTCCTTGAGAAACGTTGTCTCATTTCACTGTGTACTGCAACAGCTAAATATGGTTGAAATGACAATAAAAGCTTCTTGGCTTGACTTGAATTGACATATACATTACAGTACAGTGAATTTTTTTTTCGTGTAAGGAAGTTAGGGTTAACCTTCATTCAGTGCCTCAGGAACATAGTGAATTAAGAGCCTTGCTCAAGGGCCCTACAGTTGCGACTTTATAGTACTGATCAGTAACTAAACCACCCAGATGTGACATTTTTCTAGTGGTTAACTGTGCTCATGCATGTGCAGGTTGTCCACGAGGTAAGGAATTATCCATATCCCCAGCTGCACCTACTGGCTTTGCAGAGTTTAAGCCCCAGTAGACATGCTTCTGCTGTACGGGAGAGTTACGAGGTAATGCACCCAAGCATGCACCTTATATAAAATGCTTCGTAAACAAACAAATTTAAATGACTGCGTTTGAAGTCGCACCTGCTGATAAATGTGTGTGTTAGGAGTTGCTTCAGCTGGAGGATCGCTTGGGCAGCGTGAGCCGAGGAGCCATCCAGACCACCATTGAGAGGTTTACCTTCCCTCACAAGTACAAGAAGGTACATGCATACACACACAAGGAATGAACAAATACAACACGTAAATCGCCAACTCCTCCAATGTAGGCCGTCATCTCTTAACTACATTACTGTGTGTTTGCAGCGGAAGCCATTAGATATGAAGCTGTGTGATGATGAGGAGGAGTCTGACGTGGACGAAAAATGCACCATATGTCTCTCCATGCTGGAGGATGGCGAAGATGTCCGGTATGAAACGCAAACTTTCTAACTCTTACACTGAAGTTGACAAAACTGATTTTTTTCAACATAAAGAGTTTGAATTATACATACATTCTGATACTTAGATTTTCATTTCATTCGTAATTACAAACCTGATATACCAAGCTTTTTTGTCTGTCTTTCTCTTGCCCATGCCAGTTGTTAAGTTACTTGTTTACCATTTCTTTTTTCTTTTTTTAAGACATCCAATCAAATTCACAAATGAAATCAATGTCAAATGAAACTGCACACAACCGTGCTAATTGGTTTTACATTAATTGGGACAGAACAGACCACCTGCGACCTGTTCCAGTTAAATTACAACAACGCAACACTGCAGGAATACTTCAGTCCCCAAAGAGCGAGTCTTGACTCAAACAATTTTGAAAACCAGCTGCTGCTCATGTCAAAGAAAGTTTTCTATTTCTGAGTGAAGGCAAACTTTATGGACTAAAGTTAGAATGAAAGAATGAATGTCTGAAGTCTTCATTTTGGAGCATCTTTTAAGGGCTTTGTTCAAGGGTAACAGTAACTCCCTGGGTCTTGAACTAACTCTTCTGGTTTTTGTATGTGAACCACTGAACTACCTCTTTTTAGGTATTATAATATTAATCACAATCATCATAATCATAATTTACTAGATTTCCTATTTTACTCTAAATCTGTTGCTTTACACAAAATGATTTAAGGGGTTTTGTGTATATTTGAATGTAGATATAGTATAATAAAAAAAAGACTTAATCCTGATTGTTTCAATCAGGACACTTTTTGATAGGAACGACAATAGAATCCATGCAAGTTAGTACATAATATACTTTTAAGTAATTTGCTGAAACAACATTAGTCATGTCCAAAATGACGTACTATACACGTTGCAGTACGTAGTATGCATGTGATTTCGGACACACCTATGTGGATATGGATTCTCCTCATGGTCTCCCCAGAATTGGTTAAAATATTTTTAATAAGGGTAAACATTGAAAATTCTATACATTGAAAATTCTATAGCTGTTTTCACACAGTGCCAGCTTTATATCGCTTAATTCCATTGGCGGATAATTTTGCTTCTTTACTGTTTTGTGTAAAAAACAAATTCTATCTACATCATTATTTTATTTCTACTCTCTCTTCTCTCTTTGTCTCTCTTTAGGCGATTACCCTGCATGCACCTCTTTCATCAGGTGTGTGTGGATCAGTGGCTGGCCACCAGCAGGAAGTGTCCCATATGCAGAGTGGACATCCAAACACAGCTCACACCTGAGAGCTGAAACACATATACACACACATAATGATTCAGTTCACGTTTATGAATTGAAGCACATAGACACACAAACACAGCTCAGAAATGAGCACAGGAAACCACACCTTGTGTCAACTGTTTAAAGATTTCTACTCACAGACACAAAACCTGTTTATACTCATGCCATCAAAAGCCTAAGCATAGAGACCCACACACACTCTAGTGTACATAGAGGCCTACATTCTCTGCCTATAGACACAGGGTCAGTTAAGAAGTATTCCTTACATTTAAAACACATACACACACACACAATCCATCAAGTCAGTCACAAACATAGACTTCATTAGGACATCTCATACATACATACATACATACATACATACATACATACATACATACATACATACATACATACATACATACATACACTGTACTAAAAGAATGAGACTCAATTACTGTTCTCTGCCATACAACACACACAGGTTTTACAGAGTAATGTAAGGATGATAGTAAGAGAATCTTTTCTGTGTGTGTGTATTAGTAGCATCTGAGTGTGTGTGTGTGTGTGTGAGTGTGTGTGTGAGTGTGTAAGTGTGTGATTCTAAAGCCATGCCCCTAATGAAAGATGTTATACAAGCTCTAGTCAGGGTCTGCAAGAGTCAGAGCTTGCAGACAACACACATACGCCTAACTGCTGCTTGAGAGCAGGTGTGTGCATATTTCTTTCAAGCTGCAGCTATTTCAGTGTAGTGCGTATGTGTGAGACTGCATACCTTGTGTGTGTATGTGTGCTTCAATTTGGAGGATCATATAAATTAGTTAGCTGTGCACTAACATGCTTATAGAAAAGCCAAAATATCAGTAAAAACAACAACAAAGAAATGATAGCAAAAAAAACAAACAAACAGAAGCATCTGTCAGAAATGATTGAAAAGAGGGCGGGGCAGCACACAACATTTCCAATTCAGGAAGTTAGGAAACATGGGGAAATTGTGATTGGCGGGTGTGATAGGGGTGGGGCTCTCCAATGTAGTAGCTGCATGCCTCTGTGTTTGGGCGCAATGTGTCTGTGTGTGTGTGTGTGTGTGTGTGTGTGTCTGAGTGTGTGTGTGTGTGTGTGTGTGTAAAAAATAATTCTGCATGAGTGTAAATTAGCCCCTTTAAGCTGTGATGATCTGTACCACTAGCAGACTGATGTAGCGTGTGTGTGTTTGTGTGTGTGCGTGTGTGAAACCCTGCCATGATCTTTGACCCAAAATGCCTACTGAAGAAGCACATGTGAGCGTAGCTAAAGCGTCCAGGCTCACTCTGGTGCTTTATTGCCATGGTTAAACTATTTATTATTGGTATTTACACATGCAGTGTTTTGGGGGGTGGGGGGAGGAGAGGGGAGGGGAGGGGCAGCAGAGCTTGTACATTGAACTGTGTGTGTGCTTATTTTTTTGTGTGTGTGACGGGTCTCCCCTCGTGGTCGCTATGCTGGTCGCTATGCTGGTTGCTATGTTGGTTGCTATGCTGTCTTGCTAGAACAACTGTTTTAGAATGTGCTGTGATGGAGGAGCATCCACCAATTGCATACAAGCAGTGGGGACAAAACAAGGACTGAGACCTTTATTTTTTATGTTGCTTTATCTTTGAACTTTTAACATTTGCATTTAGACAAATTGTCATGGTACATGAACGATTGTAAGACTGCAGATATAAAAAATATATATCTAATGCTTTTGGCTAAAGAGTTCAAACAACTCCATGGTCCTGTGTTTGAATCTGACTTCTATTCTGTGGAGTGTCACACGTTCTCCCCTCATTGATTTCTGATGGGTTTTTTGCTTTCCTCCCACCTTCCCAAACATTCTGACCAGTGTATTGGCTATGCTAAATTGCTGCTATGTGTGAAAGAGTGTGTGAATTCAAGTGTGCATGCTGGCTGGCGATAGACTGGTGTCCCTTGCAGGGTGTATTCCCATCTTGTACCCAGTGTACTTGGGATGTGTTTTGTATCCACTGTGACACTGAACAGGATAAAATAGTTACTGAAGATGAAGTTATTATTTTTTTTTGCCAGCGTTTGTTGTTTCACTGACAAATACGAATAATACAAAAGCAGAATCCTGTAACTGCAAAGGTTTCACTTCAATGAGAAATTCAAGCCTGTCTCTAAAGCTTAACCCAGACAGACCCATGACAGAGATATTATTCATGCCATATTAGTGTCCAGACCATTCTCTATGGCTGCAACACTAATCTTCCTCTTTTTTAATTTTCAATTTATTTATTATTATTATTATTATTATTATGATTATTATTATTATTATTGTTGTTGTTGTTGTTGTTGTTGCTTTTATTTTATTTTATTTTTACAAAAGTGCTTCCCAAAACTAATTTTTATTTGTTGCCAAGGAAGTGTTCAATTGAACTGGATCTCTTCCTCTCCAGCCCTGCTTCCTGTGTGCTGATTGGTGGATGTTGGCTCGTGTTGATAGTTTACACAGGGTTTTGTCCGTTGAAATGCCTTAAGTATTTAACAATCATAATTTATTACTAACTGTAGATATTGTGGGTACATATTTAATTTTGTATAGTTTTTTGGGTCATATTTTGTGATTTGAATCATATTTTATTTATTTAGAGAAAACACAAAAATGGAGTAAGACTCTTACCTCATGTTTGAGTTGGTTTTGCAGGAATGCTTTTCGCATGCGGGTGGTCGTGTTTGTGCGTGTTTCTTCCTTGGTGCTGTGACCTCACTGACATTCCGCTTGCTGATTGACCGGATGCGGTGGCGGAGTGCGAGTGCTCTGGGTTTGAGTCACTGTCCTGTTTGCACTCTTAGTTTTATCGGGGCCACCCTCTCACTGGCATATTTCCTACCACTCTGGCAATCTCCATTCTCTCTCTCTCTCTCTCTCTCTCTCTCTCTCTTTGTCTGACTGTCTCTCTCTCTCTCTCTCTCTCTCTCTCTCTCTCTCTCTGTCTGTCTGTCTGTCTGACTCTCTGTCTGTCTGTCTGACTCTCTCTGTCTGTCTGTCTGTCTGACCCTTTCTCTCTGTGTCTGTCTGTCCATCTCTCTCTCTCGCTCTCGCTGTCTGTCTGTCTGTCTGTCTGTCTGACCCTCTCTCTCTCTCTGTGTCTGTCTGTCCGGCGCTCTCTCTCTCTCTCTCTCTCTCTCTCTCTCTCTCTCTCTCTCTCTCTCTCTCTCTCTCTCTCTCTGTCTGTCTGACTATCACTCTGTCTGTCTGTCTGACTCTCTCACTCTCTCTCTCTCTGTCTGTCTGTCTGACTATCTCTCTATCTGTCTGTCTGTCTGTCTGACTCTCTCACTCTCTCTCTCTATCTCTCTCTCTCTCTCTCTCTCTCTCTCTCTCTTGTTTTCACTCTAACTCTCTTTGTCTTCATATTTCTCTCTTTTGTCCTTTCGTCCCTCCTTGCACTGTCTTTACCTGTCAATGCTTCATCTTTTATACTCTATTCTACACCTTTCTCCTTTCTGACAGCTCCTATCTCTTCCTCTTACTCTTCATCTGCCAGAGGACATCAGCATTCTGTAGTGCAGGGTCAGGATTAACATTAAAAGCACAAATGATTTTTGTTTTTTAAAACTGCATGTTTTACTCAGGTTTGAATATATTACACAACAGAAGTAGAAATGTACAATTAAAATAAAAAGCACAGATATTCTACTACTAATATTTCAGAGGATTAATTTTTTTGCTGCTGCTTGCATTGAATAAGAAAAAAAAATCCAGAAGGTGCCAGTGACAGGGGTGCCACAGACTGTCCAGCTGTGGGTGTTTATTATTATTATTTATTTTCTTTTTTTTTTTTTTTTCACTAGAAGATCTTCTAGCAGAAAAAAATAGAATTAGACTATTTATCATTCATATTAAAGCAATAGCGCCTCCTGCTGAAGAGACTGCTGTTAGATGTCTGGTCAAGTAAAAAGCTCTGCGTGAAATTATCTTTTGGTGGAATTTTTGTACCTTATTTATTACTACTACTAATAATGATTTTAAAAAGTTGCATCGCTAAACCCAAACTGTTTTGTTTGTTGGTTGTTTCTTTTCTTTTCTTTTCTTTAAAAGCTTGTACATTATCCTTTTTGTATGTGCTCTTTTTATAATAAAAGCTAAAAATTTCCAAAAAAAAAAAAAACAGTCTACTGTCTGTAATTATATACAATGGGGTGAGGAAAAGCTGAGATTATTCATTTAAACTATAAAATGAATTAGTGTTTTGAAATATTTAAAACAATTTGGGATAATCTCTTCTATTGAGACGTGTATTAAAAGGTATATAATTTAAATTGTAATTATTTAAACCCCACTATATGGACAATCTCTCTCTCTCTCTCTCTCTGTATATATATATATATATATATATATATATATATATATATATATATATATATATATATATATATATATATATAGTGGGGTTTAAATAATTATTTAAAATCAATCAATTTAAAATCAATTTAAAATATGTATAATAATATATATAATATATATATTATTATGTATAATATAACCTTATATAATATATTATGTATAATATAAC
This sequence comes from Tachysurus vachellii, assembly GCF_030014155.1. Taxonomy (NCBI): domain Eukaryota; kingdom Metazoa; phylum Chordata; class Actinopteri; order Siluriformes; family Bagridae; genus Tachysurus; species Tachysurus vachellii. The sequence continues at coordinate 7,766,864 of NC_083476.1, read as the reverse complement.
CTTTCAGATATAGTGACAGTAAATGTATTACATTAGGATTTAAGATCATAAGAATATTACAAATCAATTGAAACACTGTGTAATATATATGGATAATATATATATTCGATGGCGGGCATATATATATGGCATATGTATATATGTATGGGCACGGTGGCTTAGTGGTTAGCACGTTCGCCCTCACACCTCCAGGGTTGGGGGTTCGATTCCCGCCATCGAATATATATATTATCCATATATATTAGGTGTTTCTAATGAGCAGCTTCTATGAGATTGAGGGGATATTATCTCACTACAGTGTTTCAATTGATTTGTAATATTCTTATGATCTTAAATCCTAATGTAATACATTTACTGTCACTATATCTGAAAGGTTATATTATTATCTACCAAAGTAGCAGGTCTTTATTTCAATATTTAAAAAGTAGATACAATAGCTAAAATGTGTAACATATAACACTTATTACTCAAGTATTCATAATTTTGAAGTCTCACAGTGAAGGCAGTGTGAATTCCAAAAGTAAACCTGACACCTTACTTGATTCATTCTTTCGTTAACATGTTATATGTTTTATGCCTGTTGAAGAACTACAATAATAAATATTTACTTGTTCATAATTCACATTTTAGACTGACTGCCAGGTGTTTCTCTGGTTACAGAGTATATAAGAGTTATATGCTTCTAGATCTAGACATCCAGCCAGGCTACAGGTGATGATGACCACCATCCAGTGGACCAGCCTCTGTTTTGATAAGGAAACCCTTTATTTTTCTTTCATGGAAAATACAAACAATCTGAGAATGGGATTGTGACCTATGTCCAGGATTTAGATTTTGTGATGTTTCAACTTCATGTTATAAGAGACCTTTGGATACAGTAGTTACCAGTTCCATCTAAACATTACTTAAAATCTTAGACTGGACCTTTTCTCCCTTAGATATTCATGATTGGCATGAATGCTCAACTCTCAGATGTCACCATCTGTCACTGCACACAACTTTTGTATGGTTTTTGCCAACCAACTATCTTTTTCATCTCATATCACTTAGTCATGCTCAGGATCCAGGCATTCGTGCATCATATCCCTTCTCAGATGCCTGACCAGTTTTTTGTAATTTTGAGACTGGATTTTTTCCATCCTGCCCCTGTGCACTATCAGTCCCCTGCACCTAATTCAAAGTGCAGCTGCATGACTTGCTTTCAGCTTCCTCAAGCTTCCTCAACATACCACATTGCATTGCTGCCTCCACTAGCTTTCTGTAGCTCTCACAATTGCCCTCACCATAGCTTATCACCAAGCTACCCCATCTTTGTAGGACATTTTTTGTACCACAGCAAGAGAACTGAGTGGGGAGGTGGTGTTTGGATATGTTTCATAATATCTCTGTATCAACAGGTACCATGGGCACTCTCAGCACTCACTTAGCAGCAGGAGCAACAGCAGCCACATAGCAGGTCTGTCTACAAAGACCAAACCTGCCTACATTCCATCTTGATTAATAAATGCTTGCTTACTTACTATACTTCGAGAGTCATGGCTAAATTAGTTATTGTCTCTGCAATGTACAGTATACAGTAGTCCTGCACTGTTGTGCACCTTATAAGTCCTATAAGTCACCTTATATGACTTGCAATGGAGACTTTTATCTCAGAAATTATGCACTGTACAGCTCTTTGTATGTGACAACTGCTCCCAGGGGATTCTAACAATTGCTGCATGAGAGTGTCTTGTCTCATTTACCCAGTCAGTTTATTGTGAAAGAACAAAGAGTCCATTATTTTAAGGGGAAAATATCTTGAACCCTAGAGTGCTAGCAGTATATAGCCAGATCCCTGCTAGCTGGTTAATGGCACAGGAATTGGAATAAGCAGGAGCAACCCAGTGGGGTGAATGAAAGCTGAATGAAGTGAAAAGTGACTCAAGTCCTGGTATTGTGACTTAACATGTCTGGGATCAGTATTGAAAATACATGCTATGGTTTCAGAAAAAGAACTTAGCCATGTTAGTGGAATGGAGTGATACTGCTGGTCAGCTAGATGACAGATATGGAGATATTTAAGATGGGAGATTTAAAGGATATAGCCTTAAAAAAGAGTGCTTACCCAATTTGATGATAACTGGTGAAAAGCACAGTGATTGATAATTAATAAGACTATTGATAAGGCAATGGTAATAAGTTAAAACCTAAACAAAGCTGAGTTCCATAGCATTTCTAAAGAAAACCACTTGCAATGTATAGGAAATACACTCACACCATCATCAGCTTTGGATTTGTTAGTTCTAGCGCATTCTAGACAGTCTAGCTCAAGCTGTTATAATAGCTCAATAATAGCTTAATGGCTAGAACAGGTGTATTTGTGGTCCAATATGCATACACGGTGAGAAAAATAATGGGAAAAAATGGCTGTATGACAGTGGTATTTATTGCAAAAATTGTATCACTTCATGACCATTTTGGAAGTTCTCAGCATAAGGTATACAGGCACACAAGGGTTAAATAGAATTTATAAAAAAAAAAAGTTTTTTTTTTTTAAATAAAACTTTTTATATACTCACAACTGCAATAGATTATGAAGCTGTTGCACAAAGAAAAACAAAAGGTTAATAATGTAGGTATACTATATGGCCAAGAACTTGTTGACACCTAGTGATCACACCAATATATTGCTATAGGTTCCTACAGACACAGTTGTATAGGATGTAACACCTCTGTATCAACTATGAGGCTCAAACCATTGACAATGCCAATGCCAATGACAATGCCCTTGTGCACAAAGCAAAGTCTATGACTGGAAGATCCGATCTCACTAAAGTTCTTGTGTCTGAATGGGAAAATCCCCACAGATGCTTCGTCCTCTAGTGGTTACTGTAGATATCCTAGAAGAGTGGAGATTATAACAACAAACGAGGGACTCTATCTTGAATGGGATGTTCACAAAGCACATATGGTGTGATGAACAGGTGTCCACATATAATGGCCATATAATGTATTTATATAAACAAAAACTTTGAACATGCACACACAATTAAATAACATATTCTGTTCAACCTGTTTTGTGTACTTACTTTTTTTCTTTTTAATTTAGATGCTATTTGATGCAAGTTAGCTTTGAAGAGATATGTTTTAATTTTGCAATTGCTGTGATGATATGATAATAGTTATATTAAATATCACAATCTTCTCAGTTTTTAAGCGCAGAATAAAATGTCATAGAACAATAATGTAATTACCGTATGGATTTTTTTTTTATCTCATTGCATTCAGTTATATTCATCTATGATCGAACACTTGTCACAAATTGAAGTACTTTTCTTTGCTACTTTTTTCCACTTCTGCTTTAAGTTTAGCTATTTTAAAATGTTATATGTTTGTACATATTTATTATTTTGTGTTGTTTCCACTGAGAAAGTTGACACTGTTTAGGTACGTCATGGCCTTGCATACTACCAAACTATAATAGGTTTCAAACATGCTACATTGCCGCCCTTTTCCCTTGTCCAAATCCTTCCATGCTATGCTCATCAGCTCTGCATCCACTGTGGCTGAGCTGAACAGGAAGTTATAGCAGCAAGGGTTGTATCGCACATGTCGTTCTCCAGAAAAGCGCGCACTGTGAGTAGCCACAATGCCCGCTGCTCTTGCACACAGACCAATCAAGACATCTGAAGGGAGAGCTAGGTCTACATCTTTAGAGGCCACATAAACTTTACGCACTACATCCTGAGACATCAGGAAGGCAGGTCCAGAGCAGTAATCAGGGAAATTTCGGTCTGGATAGAGATGGAAGGAGATATAGTGGGGTTTGTTATAATTTCGTTCAGGTGAGGCATGATGAATGACCCTGCCCAGGTACAGATCTTCGGGGTGGGTACGGAGTGTTAGCAGGTACGTGCTGAGTGCTGCAACATTTAAAAAAACCGAATCATCTGTCAAAACAACAAATCTGGCCTGAGGACAGAAAAGCAGAACCCAATGCAGAGCTAGTTTGACCTGACCCCAGTGATTTCGTGACAAAGGCCCTTCACACTGTACAACGTCACCATGATGGCCAGACTCTTCCCACAACTCTTGGTGTTCTGTCTTCAAGGTGGATGGGTTTAAAAAGAACAGCGTCCGTACTGCCACTTCCTGCACCACTGTCTGGTTACCCCAGGAGTTTCTGATTGCGTCTCTCTGGCTGGCATTATCTGGATCACTAAACACAATAGTCAGAAGAAGTAGATCTTGGTGTTGAAGGCAGGGCTTGGAGCCAATAGGGTAAATCTGCGAGGAGTTGGGCAGGGTATCGCTCAGGTCCAGTTTGCGTGCACGCTCACGGAGTTCAAGTACAGCACGATCAGTATAAGCGGCTGGAGAAGACTGGAGTAGGAACTCTTCCACAATGTCACCACCAAATAAAAGTGCATGGAACAGCACAACATTGCAGAGCAGGAAACACCACTGATGGGTTTGCAACCTGAACACACAGAACTGAACAGAAAGAAATAACTTATTAATGTATATATTTATCAATTATTTATAGATCATAAAAGAAAACTAAAAGAGTTAGATCTAAAAATGACAGAAAATCAAAAGAAAGAGAAAAAAATAAGATGCTGGATAGTGAATATAGCAACACAATTTTCTTTACAGGGAATAGACAGGTATGAATGCGAATGTACTAGAAATGTGAGAAGGACCAGACTACTCAAGCTTTTAAAACAACTTATAGTCAATACAGTAAGTTATGGACTGAATACCAGATTTGAGGTTTGTATAATTATTAACTGTATTCTGTTAAAGCCTAACATTCAGAAAGGGAAAAAAATAGTAGAATACTCATAAAAAGAATACTCATATTCCCAAGAGTGTGGGACGATTGATTCAAGGAAAGTTCTAGAATTATTGGGATCAAATGAACTTTTATAAGGTTTTCCTTACCCGCATGATGTCCCATGAAGAAATACTTTCTCCTTTGTATCTGTTTCGTTGTAACCTTCTTGAGCTGTGTGTGTGTGTGTCTGTGTTAGTGTGTGTGTGTATGCTTGAACATAGACATATACAGCAGTCACCTGAGCTCTGTTTCCATGTACTGTAAGGTAACACCAGACAGGTTACATTATACCTTTCTGGATAGAGACAGGCTGCTCTAAGTCATTAATATATTAATGAGGATTTAATACATCCAAGTTAATGGCAGATCAGCTCAGTTAGGGCAATCATAATGTATTTATGTATTTTATAAATGTATTTTAATTAGGCTTACATACAGTTAGCGCAGCATATGCAGCGTATTTTTGTATAATTTACATTATGATTTGTACTGCAATTATATAATTATGTGGAACAGAATTAAGGCTAATTCTTCAATGAGAAAATGCTAGCAATTTATTAAGCATTTTACTATTTTATTACATATTTATATCTAATACTATTCCAAGGCATCAACAGACTTGAATTACTGTAATAACTGTGTAACATTAATGTGTGTAATAACTGTCCAACATTCATTTGTTTGTTTCTTCATCCATTAGTTCCTTCCTTCCTACCAACCCTGGGAACAATGCAGAGTTCACTGCAGAGATAGAAATACATTCTGAATGTAATGCCAGTCCATCTGAGTGCACAATGCATGTAAATAATCATAAATCTTTTCACACCTAAATTCAATCTAATGTAGAAATCCACCTACAGGCTTTATTGTGAGGTGGGAGGAAACAGGAGAAAATGCAGAAACTCCACACAAATACAATAATCAAGCACAAGATTAAGGCAGAGACCATTGAGCATCGAGAAAACTTTCCCTTTCTACAGAAAAATCTTAAATTATCAAGAAGGTTTTTATTATTATGGTTACTTTTTTACACTTAATTTTATATGAATCTCTCTGCAAAATGCATTTGTGAACTAGTTGTGACAAAATGTTTTGAAATGTGTGTTTTGGTCTGTGCTGTCTCAACCACCACTACACAGACAAAGCTGAAGACCATGAGAAGCAAGGAAAATGCATTCAGCTAGAATTTGGGTGTGTCTAAAAACAAAGTTCTGTTCACTTAACAGGAGTCAAATTGATGCAGAATTTTCTATTCTAATACCAAATATAAGATTATTAAATTTTGTTTCTAGATATTTCTACTACTTGACAGCTTTATGATGTATAATATTTGCTAATATTTGAAAAAACTATATAATTGTGAAGCCTGTCAATTTCTCTTGCTGTGTGGAACAATGACTCTTGGTTTTATAACCCTTTAATCTGCAACATGTTTTATCTTCAGGTTCTTTTACAGAAACCGTGTGTGTGTGTGTGTGTGTGTGTGTGTGGTGTGTGTGTGTGTGACAAAGGGAAAGGTGTGTTATTTGGGGGAAAATTCCCAGTAAACCACCTGTACCAATATGTGTGTGTGTGTGTGTGTGTGTGTGTGTGTGTGTGTGTGTGTGTGTGTGTGTGTGTGTGTGTGTCATGTCAGTGTGTTGGTATATGCCTAATGTAAACTAACGATAACATGATAGCAAAATGCAGGCATTATTTAAGCCATTTATCAGTCATTTATCATCAAGTAGAAGTCAGTCTTGAGGTCCTGTGTGTATGTGTGTATGTGTGTATGAATGTGTTGAGAAGGAGAGAGAGCGAGAGAGAAAGAGAGAGTAATATCACAACCCAAAGAGCTGGAACGACACAATGTCAAAGTAAGTACAGTTGAGTACATTGCGTGGGTGAGTATTTATGTGCAAAGGTATCGAACTTGCGTCATCTGCTGAACCAATGGAAAGAAATTCAAATATAAATGCAACCTAAATGATTCAGAGAAAGTTATTACTCCCAAGTTCTGACATTTCTATTGCAAATTATTTTTTTAATTATTTTTTATTTTTTTATAAGTTTAACATTTAACTCTCTGCTGAGAAGAATGTAGATTTAAAAACGCCTGCAAGCTGACTCACTGGTTTCCTATTCCCTGTATATTTATGATGTGATATGTAATAATGACTCAGATCCCCTATTTAGAACACTATAAAGCCAGTATAGAGTCGTCTGTGATTCAGCTTCATGGTGAGTGTATAACTGATCTCAGTGGGATGTATAAGCACAGTGTATACAGGGTATATACAGTACTGTATATTGGTATAATATATGGAAATAACATACCACTACATAAAGTGAATAAAGATATAATAAACGTGCATTGTATATGATTCGATTTAGAAACACATCCAGTTTTAAGTAATTTAAGAAAGGCTGCCCACCTTTTTTCCCCTAGTTTCATACTTTTCTTATGTAATGATTTGTTGTTAGCTGAAAGAAACCATTAGAGTAGACTATCCGCTAGATGGCGCTGTGTCTCTAATTAATAGCGCAGGTTTAACCTGAAATAGTGCACTGAAATAGTTTGGTGTATATGCGGTGTAGAACTATTTGGGATTTGGCAGCGTCTGTGCTGGTGGTTTATGATCAGCAAGTTAAAAGGAATATTCACGTAGAATAAACTATTATTAAATTGTTGTTTGTGTAATTAAAAAAAAAATTCTAGAATTAGCCGGTTTTGTACCGAAGTGTCTCCACATCGAGGTAAAGGTGATGTAGGATTATTTGCATCTCGCGTGGAAGAGTCGCCGTCTCGCGAGGAGACGCTCTTTCTGCCGCGTGCGCTAACCGCAGACGAACGCAGCCCGGGGGAGTCGGTCATGCGTGGCGCGTGCTACACCAACCGCACTTTCGTGGACGACGACGGGCGCGCAGCGCGAGACGCACCGACACCAAGGTACCGCGCGTTCCACGACCCCACTTACACCCTGCCCTCGGCACCGTCTGTGACCAAGTTATTTATATAATAATAATAATAATAATAATAATAATAATAATAATAATAATAATAATAATCAATAAATAAATAAATAAATATATCACATATTTATGAAAAACTATTTATGCACTCATGCATGTATATGTGCTTAAAAAAACACATGATCTAAAAAGTATATATTGCAGATGTGGCAGTGACGTCAGTGTGTTCTAATGGAAGTAAATTGTTTGATGATTATTCAGTAAGATTTGATCTTTTACTTAACGTTTTGATAGTTTGAGACATATTTAGTAGTTTTTAGTAGTAAGAGTCCAAACATTTTTTGCAAAAGGAGGGAAAAGTCGCTGCTGCTGCTGCTGTGTGTGTGTGTGTGTGTCTGTGTGTGTGTTTATATCTAGACAGCAAACATCTCTGTACATATGATGCTTAACTTGTCTTGACATCCTTTCTCTTTCCTCACTCACATGATTTATTTCACAAAATTTCACTTTAAGTCGTTTCTGGTTCCGCAATTTTGTTCACCTCTTTGTTTGCTAGATTCAATGAATGCATTTAAACAAGAATAAAAAAAAATCCATTTACTGCAACCGTTATCTATTACTAGATAGACCTGAACACTGAAGGCTATATGATTATTTTAGGAAAATGAATGTGTGTTAGTAAATACATGCAGCAGGTAATGTTTCCACCTTACAGTTCCAGGGTACTTGTTTATTAAGCTTAGGTTACTGTCAGTATGGTGTTTTGGATGTTCTGCATCGATTTTCTTTGGGTTCCCCAGTTTCCTCCCACCTTGGGTTCTGCCAGTAGATGGAATGACAATGCTAAATTTTGTGCAAATATGTGTCTGAATGGTGCTTTGTAACATACTGGCATCTCATCCAGGGTGGACTCCCACCTCACACTCAGGGTTCCCGCATATCCACAGTGACCAGAATAAAGCAGGTTCTTGCCTTTTTTCGTTATCTCATCTCATTTGTTTGATTATATTTTAGCTAGATTCTTTGCTGTCTTTCTCAGTTTTTATATATTTAAAAAAAACTGGGGAAAAAGACTGAAAAGAAGCTGGATAAAATATATCTCTATAGCAGCTGCAACAAAACTCAGTTCAGTCTGTAGTCCATGTTATAAAAAATATATATATTTTGAGTACAAGACCATGTAAATGACCCAGCCTGTGTATAAATACAACATATCCTTATATCTATTTTAGGCAGATGTTCCATTGACTTCTGTGTTACTAGCTAAATAATTCCAAGCTTATAAGTATTTTATTTATTTTATTAATTAACGTCCTATTGAATGAAGTATGTCATTATACAATTTTGCTTATTAATCAAAAGAATGCTTGCTGTTTATAATACACGTCACAAATCGAGCAAACAAAAAGAACGACATATGGAAAACAGGATCAAAATGAAATAATTCAAAAAGGTCAAAACTGGGAAATTAATCAGAGAATAATGCTCTAAATGGCTTATTTGCATTTGGTGTTATGAAACATTTCCCTATTGAAATACTGCAGCTCAGTGTGACGGTGAGACAGCATGTCCTTCAAGTTTCTCTAGCTGTTGTTCCTGTATATATTATATAAGGTATTTTGTATTTGAGATCTGTATAAAATAGGTATGTTTATGCCGTCATGGTTACGTATGCACGGTGCTTGCAGCAAAGGGGCTTTGTTAGTGTTATTATAGCGCTAATGAACATTATTATAGTTAATGTCAGGCACCACTGTAAGAATACCACTATTGCAATTGTGGAAGACTGTGCAATTAACCCATTGCTAGCAAACCGGATGGTAAAACCCTTCACAAATAGCATTCGGAAGAATGTTCGAGTTGTAAGACTGAGCTGGACTGTGATCTGGATTAGGATCAGTGACTGACAAAGCAACAAATCAAGCAGGAAGAAGATTATAGTACAAATATTTAGACATATGCTGGTGCCTCTGCTTCACTACACATTGGGAAACTGATGACTCAGTTTCCAGTGATCTAATTTCTCCTCAGCAAAACCCCAAACATATAAAATAGTTATATTTCTTAGTTTAATCTCACACATTTCTGTCATGTAAGTCCAAGCAGAATTGTAGTCTAGTTAGTGGATTTTTAAAAAATCATTAAACACTAAAGACTCTAACAAACCGTTTACAGAACGTAAATTAAAGTTAAATATCGCTAACATAAGTAATCACTTGAGAGACACAACAATGATAACAAGTTACCTACAGTTGTAGATGAAGATTTCATCTTTAATTTTTCATCTAAAACACTACAGAAAATATGACACAATATCCAGTAAGGTAACATAATGAGCACCAATGCTCCCTGGTGTTTGTGGTGCATTGTGCGTTTTTTAGGGAACAAACATTCCAATGGCCCCGAAATATTTTGTGATCTAGAAAGCCCTTAATATAGGAAACTCCCTGATCAGTGCCCTGACTAATGAACTAGACAGCTGAGTGATACACGGGAGCAGGGAACATTTAGTTAGAATGAACAAATAATGATTGAGAATCTACAGCTGTGTGTTTATAATGGCAGGATACTTCTGTGCATCTTAATTTTCAGTGAGCTGAGATTCAGAGGTCTGCGAACCCGAATGGTAGGTAACCTTGAGACAAGCAGCTCAACTGGTTTGCATGTTTCTGTACACAAACCAGTGTTTTTCTTTAATTGAAAGAGGTTAAGGTAAAATGTGCTCTTGAATAAAATAAAAAGAATGCTCCAATGTTCAAATCCCTGCCTCCTGAAAGTAAAATAACATTTATCTGCTAGCTTCTCCAAACCGGCTTATATACAGGTGCATCTTAAAAAATTACAATATTATGGAAAAGTTCAATATTTTTTGCAAGTTACTTCAGAAAAGAAAAAGTGTATATATTCTAGACTCATTACATGCAAACTAAAACTTTTCCAAGCATTTTTTCATTTTAATTTTGATAATTGTGTCCCACAGCTCAAAAATATTGAAAAAGTGTATCTCTAAACATTAGAATAGTTCATTTCCATTTTGAGCAAATCACGATTTATGCAGTATAAATACCACAAATCTGACAGTCTAGTTCAGTGTACACTTCCACAACCATGGGAAGCCACAGAGAATCATTGCTGAAAGGGCTGGCTGTTCATAGAGTGCTGTATCAAAGCACATTCATGAAAAGTTTGCTGGAATGGCGGGAGTTAAGTATGATAGGAATGGGGATGACTGTAGCCTCGAGAAGATTGCCATCGATTCAAGAAGTCAGTGTTTTAAGAGCCAGCACACACAGATGTGTCCAGGAAATGGGCGACAAGTGTCGCATTCCTAGTGTCAAGTCTCTCCTGAACCAGAAACAATGTCAGAAGCATCTTATCTGGACTCAGAACTGAAGCATTACTCAGCGGTCCAAAGTCCTCTTGAAAGTAAATTTTGCATTTCATTTGGAAATCAAAGTCCCAGAATCTGGAGAAATAGAGGAGAGGCACAGAATCCAATGTGCTTGAAGTCCAGTGTGAAGTGTCCACAGTCAATGATGTTTTGTGGTGCAGTGTAATCTACAGTGTTAGTTCATTGTTTTTTATTAAGTCCAAAGTCAATGCAGCTGTCTACCAAGAGATTTTAGAGCGCTTCATGCTTCTATCTACTGTCAAGCATTATGGAGATGCTGATTACCAGATGCTGATTACTGATTACATTACACCTCAGCAGTGCCACAAGCTGATCGCCACCACCCTGCGTCGCATTGACACAGTAATTTGTGAACCCCAATCAAATATTAAGGACATAAATGAACATACTTTACTCAGAAGTTTGATGTGTCTGTGCAAAGCTGAAAGCCATAAACAAATGCCTCAGCTGATGAAAGATTGACATCACATTTGAGGGAAACATTGTTTAAAGCATGTTTTCCAGAGGATGAAAGATTTATAATAAATTAGTTCAGTTTGCCACGGTATCTGTCAACGTCTGTTATGCAGCACATTGGCCATGCTATGTCAAACAGTTTAAAATAGCACTTGGTGTGCATGATCACCTGGGAACAGTGTAAATCGCTTTTTTCTCCTCTGTTTTCATGACCATTTCCATTTCGCAACTAACTCACATTTGTCAAAAAATGTCTGCCTTTTTTTTTTCTCTATTTAGTGTTCCTGATCAAATCAAATCAGATTTTATCCTGTTTCCTGTTTGCTCCTCCTCTCAGGGTGACTTCTGACTGCTCCCAAATGCTCAGTGGGGTTGTGCTCAATGTTCAGGGACTGAAGATGGCCACTGGTGAACCTGATGTCCCACCCCTCCAAGGTCGTGCCCGTTTCCGAGAACTGTTGCTGGGCGACCAGCCATGTCAAAGTGAGGACAGGTATGACATCCTCCTTTTATCAGCAGTGGCTAAGCATTGCAGTGATACACGAAGCATCACTTTATATTACACAAGCCTGGACGCAAATACCCAGTGTTTCTCAATTGCCCGATTCAATGATTTGTGTCATTCTGTGCTGTGCTGTGGGTGAATTGGTGGTAGTGATGCCTTTTCTCACATAATACATAGCCTAGAGTTTGGATCTGCATGTGACAGTGTGGGAGCTGTTGATGCAGAGCTAGGAGTGTAACTAATTTCATAATTTCAGGCTGACTAAATGAAAGAAAACAGACAGAGCCATGACTAATACCCAAACTGGTTGTGAGTGGAGTATCTTCAACAGACTGAAACATAATGCAGATAGTGCTGTGTAAAGCTCACAGGCTATGAGAACATCTACCACTTACCTTTCACTGACTTTGCATTGTTGCAGCAGAGAGTGTCGTGGACAGCAGACCTGCTGCTCAGTTCTCTAAGATTAAAAAAAGCACCTTTTGTGATTTGGTACTGCAGGGTTCAAATTGGGCAGTTAAGCTCCCTGGACACAGAAGAGTGGGCACTTATACTTCTTCAGTAATCCCTATAACCATCAATGCAGCAGGTAGATAAAGAACAAGGCAAGGTATAGTAGTTAATAGATGTTCTCATAGCTTGTGAGATTGCTCATAGCTTATAGATAGCTTTCTCGTAGGTAACACATAGCTTAAACAAAGCCATTTTCAACATTGCAACAGTTGAATGAAGAGTCAAGCTGAGAGGAGCTTATAGAGACAGACCCTGATGTTCTCTCGGCTGTTTCTAAGCATCTCTTAGATAAGCCATGGATGGTGGAGAGTGCTATGACAATGCAGGAGTACAGCTTAGAAGCAGCAGGAAATGTGCTGCAGGTTAAAAGATGAAATGGCGAAAATATTAATCCATGGATACACCCAAGTGGTAGATAGACTATTCTGCAAGGTACACGTTTGATTGAAGATGAAGCTCTAAAGCTCATGTGACCTGATAATAGTCAACACTTGTACAAAGGAATGCAGTATGCATGGCTTCATCAGTGGTATAGAATAATGAATCTCTGATCCTGAAAGCTCACTGCTAACAGCCCAAATGTAATCTGTTCCATAATGAGATTATTGTGTATAGAAACTCTGTTTTCAGCACTTGAGTCAATAAGAGGCATAGCAGTAGAATACAGTTATGTTTTGTTGGTTTAAACACACACCAATCGGGACTCACATCTGTTTCTACTTGCTTAATCCTTTCCTGGTCTCCAAAAAACTATAAAGAGTGCCAACTATTTTGGTGTTATGATATTATTATGAAGACCCCCTCAATAGATCATCACCTCCTTCTGTCTAAATATAGACAGAAGGCCGAAGGTTACTTTTAGTTGCCTTCATCTGCCATCAAGAAATAACTGGTTTGTTTTTTTCTTTTAAAACTTCACTGAAGATGTTTTTTCTGATAAATATTACTTGATGTGAGCTATGGCTACCTTCTGGGAGTCACATTGAGTTGTGTCATGCTCACACATTTGCAGTGACATGGGGATCACAGACAGGCAGACCATATCCCCTGGAGTGAGTTTGAGTGACTATTGTCCTCAGTAAAGAATAAAATCAGCAATGTGAATACTATCCGGTATTGTCTTGGGTGAACTCTTATGGCATTTTATGAACTCTTGTAAAAGCTTTGTTATGCATTCTCAATTTGTCTTGAATGATACTGACTGCAAGGTATTTAGAACAGAAGGTCATGTATAAAACCATGGTTCTATGACTAAGTGAAGGACTGGTACAACACATTTATTCACTTGGGTTGAAATGAATGGTCAGAGGTCACGTTTTTTAAATGCCAGATTTGTTATTTGTACTGAAGTGAATATGCTGCAGTCCTCCGGTTCTTGGATATAGGATATATAGAATAACAATTTAAGTTACTGTATCCTTCCTGGGAGCTTGAACCAATCTCTTCTCTTTACAGCAAGGCATTTCTACCCACAGAACTGTCCCCCACTGAGGGTTTTGTTTTTTGTACTATTCTGTATAAACTCTAGAGACTGTTAAGTGTGAAAATCCAATGAGATCAGCAGTTTATGAAATACTCACACCAAGTCTTCTGGTACCAACATCCATGCCACAAAAAAGTTACAGAGATCACACATTATCTTTCTCATGTTTGAAGTGAAATCTGAAGTTCTTGACCTGTGTGTGTGTAAATATATGTATAAAATGTATAAAATGTATTTCTTTAAAACACAGGCACACACACACACAGACACACACACACACAAACCAAACCACCTCCACACACTCACATAAACTGTTTTAGAGTGACACTGTGCCATTCTCAAGTCCAAATCTATTGATGATCATTTTTGTGGAGTATGTGCCATGTTGCTGTGGCAACCAATGTGAACCACAGTACAAGTGAGGCAGAGATGGATAAGAAGAAAGAGAGAGAATATGTATTCTATATAGATTTTTCTTCAGGAAGTTGGAATTATTATTTTTTTTAAATTCAACTATTCATGTACTTGTTCACTGACGCTCTGAAATGCTAGTCACTAAGCCCAGGGACAGCTCCTGCTGTTAGGAACACACACACATACACACACACACACTTGTAGGAGAGTGTGTATTTCTATGTGTGGGCGAGCTGCTCTGAAATCCTGCACTCCTGTGAGTCATTCGCTCCATAGCATTGTTACAGAAAGGCATGATGGAAGTGAAGAGCGACATGCCATCCTGGGTTAAACCTGCTGCAGTCACATGGAGGCTTGACTTGTTTGGCAGCGATGCTGGTCAGAGGTTGTGATGAGAACGTTAAGAGCATGAGTTTCTGCTCTCTTGATGTCTTTTTCTCTCTGCCACACTGAGAATCTCTTTTTCTTTCTAATCGTGTCCTTCCCTCTTATTTTAGTTTGACAAAAGTATCCATGCTTAATTACTGGGTAATTACCTCATTTGTTAAATTACAGACATTTGATGATTATCAAACGGTTAATGATCAGCATTCATTCATTTCACATTTCGTTTCATTTATCACGTGTGTGCATCAGAGCAAATTTGAAACTCTTCAATCAGGCTCCTATCTCACAGTACATAAAGTTGCTGCAGTTTATGCAGTTTTATTTAGTACATGAAGTGAATCCTCATCCAAAAAATACAAAATGTTCTTTCAAAAAAATTTATTGATATTCATTCTGATGTTCCATTTGTAAAATACTGGTATGCTGCAATATTTTACTATACAGTTTAACAAAAACTATGGGAAATAGTCAACAGTGGATTTATTAGGACTTTTTGGTACAATGGTCAATACTGTAATTATTGTAAAAATTGAGGAATTAAAAAAATCTATGACAAAAATATTGTAAAAATATGCGGTCATCTTTAATTAAATCTAAACTTGTAAAATCATTTTTGAGCCTTTTGAACAAAGAAATCAGGTAAAGAATATTTAAAAATCTATATAAGCAGATTAAAATACAGTAAACATGATCAGGAACAGCTGTAAACGTCCAAGGAAAATGTTGCATAAGCATATATGCAGCACATGATCTTCACCATGTCTCATTTTATCTAGGCATGGAACTGTGTTATCTGATAAGATATTTGATGAGACCAACTTAAAAATATTTTGGTGAAAATGCATTTTTTACATGCAGATTTACACACTACACCTTATTTATACCTGTGGTTTAAATTGGAGAGGGCATTGCACATGTACAAAAGATCTATGAATATAAAAGACCATTAAATGTTATCTTCACAGGAGGAGGCTTAGTGCTTTTATGAAACAGCATACATGAATTGCACGAAATGCTTTGTATATTCCTAAAAATACCATGTTAAACGTTTTTTTCTTAAACATAATTGTACTTCATTTGCAATGGACTGGCATCTCTTCCATGATGTATTCTCACCCCCTGCTTAGTGTTCCTGGGGTAGGCTCCAGATTCACAGCAACCTGACCAGGATAAAATGGTTATTGAAAAGGAATAATTCAGTGAATTGCTATTTAATGATCACATCGCTCATAGCTGACATGAATTAAGACAGCATCAAATCAGTATAAAATTATGTACATAAGTGGATTATTAGATTTGTGTTTATGCTGCCATAGTATCCTGTTATTTATGTTAAGCAAGATTTAAATCTTATGCAGTTGATTTCTAGAGAACTCTTCAGATGTACATACACAAGTCAGAATGAAATGAACCTGTCACTATTCTGGACTCTGCAAACAGCAACTAAACTTTTTAATATGGCTGTGCATGAATATGTCATAGAAAATTTACACTGTAAATAACCTGGAAGCAAAGGGATCCTGATGGTCCAAACAGAAGTGGGTCTCTGTGGTCTTGCGGAAGTGACACATGGAGGCCTTGTTGGACTGTGCTCAGAATATCTATCCAAGGCTGCTGAGAGGAGAACGTAATATTGATAAATAGATGCCTTTATTTTGTCACATGTATATCACAGCACAGCTAAATTCTTTCTTTACATATCCGAACTCTTGGAAGAACACATGGTCAGTGAGGGTTGTTCAAGGACCCAACAGTGGCTAGTTGGCAGTGCTGGGGCTTGAACCCTGATTCTCCAATCAACAACCAAAATATAACCAAAATATATTTACAGTGAAAACGTATCATTTGGTGCGACCCAAAATACATCAGTTAAAGTTGGCTGTTAGTTCACACTCCACATAGTAATTTCAAAATGGGTGAATGAGCCATGGTTGAAATGATAACCTGTGAATTTTTTCCAATATTCCAATATTAATAACAAACTGTACTGTACTGGCTGAAGAAGGATACTCAGACATAAGAAACAGCCATAGGGAATTGTTTTTTTTTCCTTAAGATTAATTATAATCCCATATTTGGACACCTGAAGATAGATGAAACACAACAACAGCTCATGACTTGTTTCTATTGGCCAGTCATTGGTGATGTACAGTACGATGGTGGCCTATGATCATGTCAAGCCATTTGAATGATCAGCATGGCAATATCAATTCATATTGGTAATTAAGGGTTATGTGATTCACTATCCAGAAGTTTCTATACCTCTGCGGATAATTTTCGCAAAGGTCATGACAGAGGTACTGTTCCATATAACTTCCCAAGTTGAAACATCAAAAGAAATCCTAACTGCTCAGTGCTTTAAAAAGATACCTAATTTTCTTCAGTTTGTAAATGATGATAGCTGAAATTAGGATAAATTTTTAAAAGCTTTATTGTTTGTTTCTTAAATCTGGCAACTACATACTAGTAATTGTAATATGCAAAACAGTGCACCCAGAAAATAAACTTAAACATGTGCTTAAGCTAGAAATAATGATGTAATGACATTGGGATCAGAGGGATGACAAGAACAGGCCATAGCCACAGTGAGGGTGATCAGGACTGGTGGTATTGGGGAGACCGACTCTAGTCAGGTCTAGACAAGATATTAATCAAAAATGGATCAAAATGATGCGCACTAACAAATAAATATTTTTGATCTTAACCAATATAAATGTGCATCTTGATGGTGTGTGGTGTCTTTGTAGGGTACATGTGGAGTTCTATGTAAACGAGAACACCTTCAAGGAGAGACTCAAGCTATTCTTCATTAAAAACCAGCGCTCCAGTAAGTTGGCATTCTTAGTGTTTGTTTTAGCTTGTGTGTATGTTCTAACAAAAGACTGTGACCCTTTAGATCTTGATTTATGGTTCCCAAAATACATAATGTACATAAAGCACCTGCAATTAAACAGCTGACTGAAAGTGAACTATTAGATTGGTAAGGAATATTTTGTAATAATTGTTTTTTGGTTGACTACATGCTGCATTCCATGTTGACAGAAAAATATACTTTTGAACCTGGCTGTATATATTTACACAGATGTGTGACATGTAATAGCATCCATAGCTTAGTAGTATTTCAGATCAAGAATTTTGTTTGAATTTTGGTCTGTTTTGTCACACAGGTCTGCGCATCCGTATCTTTAACTTCTGTCTGAAGGTTCTGACATGTGTGCTTTACATCATACGAGTGATGACCGATAACCCAGCTCATCTCCGCAACACATGGTTAGAATGTGTGTGTGTTTATGTGTGTGTGTGTGTGTTTTCACAAAATTATTATGTTTCAATTAAATGCTCTTAAAAATATGTATGTACAATCATTATCAAATCTACATTTATATTATATTATATTATATCTATCTATTTGTCTGTCTGTCTGTCTGTCTGTTACCCCAGTATGAAATGCAGCAACATTTCTCAGAATGATGAGATAAACTGGTGAGGGTACATTGCTTAATTACTCCAATGAATTATATTAATCAGAATAAAATTAGATAAAAATGCATAATGTATGCCAAGCTTGATTTTAGTAATACCACCCCCACCACGCACCCCTCTCCCGTCTCTCTTTCTGCTTCATTCTGTTTCTGTTTGCCTCGTCTATTCTCTCTCAGGGAGCTAATCTTGTGGGTGGATAGAAAAACCCCTGTGTGGGCAATCCAGGTAAGATGGAATGTCTAGAGTTGTGCAATAAATATTTAGTGTAACTGCTTACATTTTTATCTTCCTGCTCTTTATTGTGTTGCTCTTGATAGGTGATAGTTGCATCAATAAGTTTCCTGGAGGCCATGCTGCTCATGTACCTCAGCTACAAGGTAGATTGTGTGTGTGTGTGTGTGTTTGTGTGTAGATGATATCATCTGAATGATATCTGAATTCACATCTTTAAATTGTGAATACATCATGTAATGTTAAAAAAAAGGGCTACTTGTTTGTAGTGAAAGTGAGTGTGTTTGGTGAATCGTGTGGTGAACTTGATGTAGATGTTATACACTCTAATCTGGATTTGACAAGATGATCACAACATACACTAAGCACCTGCACACATACATGTATATACAGTTGTGTTCAAAATTATTCAACCCCCAATGCTGTAAATGGTTTTAGGGAATTTAGTGTACATTTGTAATTGTATTCAGAATGAAATCCTACAAGGACTTCTTAAAGAACCATATGCAACTAAAATGACATCAATTAGTTTTGTAATACAGTAGTAAATGTTTCTTTTGTGAATTCTTCATTGACATAATTATTCAACCCCTTAAAGACTACCACTCTGAAGAACAGAGGTTCAATGAAGTGTTTTCAATCAGGTATTGAAAACACCTGTGGATATCAGGGAGCAGCAATAAAGCCTAATAAGCACCAATTAGGTAGCTTTAAAATGACTGTGATACTCAGCTCCTTCTAGACATTTACTGGTGTGGTTACAAACATGGTGAGGTCAAGAGAATGGTCCAGGAAGACAAGAGAACAGGTGATTACTCTTCACAGGAAGGGCAATGGCTATAAGAAGATTGCAAAGATGTTAAACATACCAAGAGACACCATAGGAAGCATCATTCGCAAATTCAAGGCAAAGGGCACTGTTGAAACGCTACCTGGTCGTGGCAGAAAGAAGATGCTGACTTCGACTGCTGTGCGCTACCTGAAGCGTAGAGTGGAGAAAAGTCCCCGTGTGACTGCTGAGGAACTGAGAAAAGATTTGTCAGATGTGGGTACTGAAGTTTCTGCTCAGACAATACGGCGCACCCTGCGTAATGAAGGCCTCCATGCCAGAACTCCCAGGCGCACCCCCTTGCTGTCCCCAAAGAATAAGAAGAGTCGACTGCAGTATGCCAAAAGTCATGTGGACAAACCACAGAAGTTTTGGGATAGTGTTCTGTGGACTGATGAAACAAAATTAGAACTGTTTGGGCCCATGGATCAACGCTATGTTTGGAGGAGGAAGAACAAGAAAAGAACACCTTGCCTACTGTGAAGCATGGCGGGGGGTCAATCATGCTTTGGGGCTGTTTTGCTTCTGCAGGTACTGGGAAGCTTCAGCGTGTGCAAGGTACCATGAATTCTCTTCAGTACCAGAAGATATTGGATGACAATGTGATGCAGTCCGTCACAAACCTGAGGCTTGGAAGACGTTGGACCTTTCAACAGGACAATGATCCCAAGCATACCTCCAAGTCCACTAGAGCATGGTTGCAGATTAAAGGCTGGAACATTTTGAAGTGGCCATCGCAGTCACCAGACTTAAATCCGATTGAGAACCTCTGGTGGGACTTAAAGAAAGCAGTTGCAGTGCGCAAGCCTAAGAATGTGACTGAACTGGAGGCTTTTGCCCATGATGAATGGGCGAAAATACCCGTAGATCGCTGCAAGACACTTGTGTCAAGCTATGCTTCACGTTTAAAAGCTGTTATAACTGTAAAAGGATGTTGTACTAAGTACTAAGATTGAATGTCACTTGGGGGTTGAATAAAACTGATAATGATGTGAGCTCAGAAAAGACATTTGTGGTTATTTCATTATAAATGTTATGTTATATTTGTCTGACCTACATGTGCCTCTTTGATTTAATTGTAAGCAGGATGACTGAATGATCATAATCAATGTCAAACCGACCAAAACAATCAATTTCAGTGGGGGTTGAATAATTTTGAACACAACTGTATATTATATACTTACCAAACTATATTTGTACAAAATAATTCATTTTCACCATTCTCTCCATTATCCTGGACAACATTTATTAGTTTTGTACCAGAGTTTTCTAATATAATACAATGTACAAATCATATTCTACAGTTCAGCAACTCACAGATACCTATGCAGTAACTAAGCAGGAGCGAATGAGCAGCTCTACATTAATGCTTAACCTATTCTTATGGGTAATAACTGAGTCCTACATTTTTCCTAGAGAACTACTAGCTCATTTATAATATTTAGTGAATTTGAGAAAGCAAAGCCATACCTTCCTCTTGGAGGTCTACTGTTCAATATATCTTAACCTGTCTAGCTCAGTGTGTAAAATATAAATGTCTATTTGAGACCAATTGCTTTTATTTATCTAGTCAGTGTCTACAAAAAGAAATGGACAAGAATAACTGACAAACGTCCAGTGCTGTAATGTAGTAATGAGTAATATTTTTTTTTTAAATAATTTTACTTTCAAATAACAAAACACATGCTTTAGCACTTCATAATGAATTCCCATGTGTAATACATGATGATCATCCACATCATCATGAATCGCTGAAAAACTGAGTAACTCAGTAATTCAGTCATTAGTAAGAGTTAATATTATTAAGAGTTAATAATGAACTTCTCTGCTTCTTTCCTGCCTAGTTGTGAGTTGTTGTGCGGTATTGTGCAATAGTAAAGTTTTGCATATTTTGCCATGTGATTGCATCAGCTAATTGATTTACCTCACACAGTAAATGAGGCAATTCTGGGCCAATAACATCTTGCTACTATTTTTTAAATTATTGCATTATTACTTTAATTTATTATTTTATTATTATTACTGTGTATAACACATGTGCAATAGCAGATTCTGGTCAGTGCAGCCTATCTCACTTTACTTAATATTTATTTTATCTCAGTAATATAATATATTTCTCGAGGCAATGTTCTCAAAACACTGAACATACCCACCAAAACACACAGATTGATCCCATTTCTGCTCAAATTGAAATACTGCTTTCTTCTTAAATTTTCTGGGAGTTTTTCTAAGAGCTTAGTACCAGAATTCTCCTTTCCTGTTCTACCTCCATGGTTCACACCTGTTTAGCTTCTGTATCTAAATATTTCACTATCTCTTGATCAAGGTTTTGCTTGCTTTCCTAAGTTTTATTCCCAAGCTTGCTTCATTGCTTTATTTTCCTTGTATTAACCTTGCTTTATCATGCTTTTTTACCTGTGTGTCTCCACTTCTCAGTCATTCTGTAACCCATTTAACATTAACATTAACATTTTTATTTTACATTTTTATTTTTATTTTAAAAAAATTTTATTTTACAAAAAAACTATTAATGCAACCAGTAAATATTCACTAAATATAAAACATATTTATCAGATAGTTGAACTGAATATTACACTGGTGTCCATTTGTCTAACTTTGCTTTGTATAAAGTCTTTAGAAAGGGAATTTCTTGAAATAACCAGATTTTTCAACCAACATACTTGGTGGAAAAATGATTCAGAAAGATTATATGGGAATATGGTAAAAAAAAATTGCAATTTGTAAACGCTTGTTCTTGTGAAATGTAGAGGTTTCTGCTCTCCACTTAACCTCTCTGCCTACCTCTTCCTTGGTTCTGTAATTATTCATCTTATTCTCTAACAATTACCCACCTCCTCTTAATCTTTCAACTCTTCTCTCACCACTCTTTCTCCTTTTTTCTTCTTCGGGCTTCGGCACATCCAGAAGCAAGTCTTTATATATATATAATATATATATAAAAGATAATGCATAGTTGTGTGAACAGTTTAGCAGATTGTGTTCTGTCACTTTTACTGACATAAGTTAATGTAACTGTAGGAAGTCTGCAGTTTGAATAGAAATTACAATGGTAGTTCTGTTTGTTGTGACATAGACGAAAAGACAGATTTCTCATAATTCAGTGGAAACTAGAGAACTGTTATTGTAGGTTTTGATAACTGAATATAAAAGGTGCTGTGATAAGTGATTAGCAGTTCGGATGAGTCCGTTAATTATTTTGAGACTCTGACTTTAGATGTGATGAGTGGTTTGTATGAGCTGAGAATAATTGTGTTTCAACAAAATTCTTTATTATTAAATAGCATTCCACATGTCAGGAGGCTCTCTGCTCCTCCTGCTTCTCTTCCCAGCATGAATGAAAGGTTATTTGACTTCTCAGTCAGTCTTCTTATCATTCTGCTGTTGTTTCTTTGCCTGCCACAGGGAGTCCATAAAACCCCTTAACATATGAGCAAACTGCATGCAGCAAAGTGACAAAATCAATGTTTTCATTTGTATATTGTTATTAAGAAAGCTGTTCTTTCAAGCTGTTGGAAATGAGTTTTTTGTGCATAGTGGGAAGGTAATTGTGGTAATCCTGTGCACATCTATGTTCATGCACAGAGCATCTCATATGCTTTATGTCTTGAACTTGAACTTGAGTTGAATAGAGCGGAGCAGTATTCAAGAAATAGTGTCTGAATAGTGTATCACAATAATCATGATGTAATTAATGTTAAAAATATGAAATTAGGTGACATTTTTAACATCAATGTCAATGACAATGTCAGTATTTAGCTATCCAGTTTAGATGAACCCGTGCCATCTGTAGTCTCTTATATATCCCTGTTTTTGACGTTAGAAGTGGAACCCTGTGTGGTCTATTCTGAGATCCTTTTCAGATTACAGGTATTTGAGTCACCTTCCTGTTAGCTCGATCCAGTCAGGCTATTCTCCTCAGACCTCTCTCAAACCTGACACTCACTCCATGTGTTTTTTATTCTTCACTTTCTATGTAAGCTGTGTGTAATATCCCAGGAGATCAGGGGTATATGAAATACTCAAACCCAGGTGTCTGTCACCACAGTCTATTGTTCTGTGAACAATAACTAACATGATTTTGTGCACTGTGCTGCCACCACATGATTGGGTGATAATTGCATGAATTAGCTGGTGTAGGTGTTCATAATAAAGCGGTCAGTGAGAAAATATGGATGAGAAAAAGGAAAGTATTTAAATAAGCATCTCATAGGAGTTTTGTAAATGGTCAGTATATTGCTTTATGAAGTGCTCTTGTTGTAATTATATCATTAATCACTGAAAATATGGTTTAATTGAGTTCAACCCTCTCTCATGAGTTCAACCCTCAGCTTAGATATTAGCATGTAATCCAGGGTGTCCTATGTTTTATCACAAAGGACCAAAAACAACTCCAAAAATGTATAGCTTAGGTGTGGGTTGAAAAAAACTGTTGTAAAGGGCTCGCATTATTCGCGTTATTCTTTTTATTTTATTCTCCAAAACTAAATGTGCTCTACTGAGTACACCAACAGTTTGAAAAATAAGATGACCAACAACTCATCCACTAAACATACAGTATATTCCACTTTAAGTTCATAATTTTATCCATATGAAATTTGCTCCTTGAGATAAGCAGTGCCTTCAATTAAGATTTGATATTCAGTATGTTTAGGAGTTTTTTTTTTGTGATTGATGCAAAAATACTTAATTATTCTGAAGTATCACCACACAGGATTTCAATAAGATTTAGATCTGGGCTAAATTTCAGAATTCTCAGTTTTTTATTGTTCAGCCAGTCCTTGGTGGATTTACTGGTATGTTTTTGTCATGTTGCATGGTCCAGTGTCAGGGTCAGGTTTGAACAATTCCCTACCGGAAAATTTGGGGGCGTGCGTCTGTGCCATGTGTTTTTTTAACGTTCTGTGCTGTTAAATTAAAGTGTGTATGCCCCGTTGAAGCCTTAATTCCTTTCCGCCTCTGCGCACCTGTCCTTTATGTGTCTAATTGTTCCCCCATAAAGCCCTGTTGCATTGCGTTTTGTAGCTCAGAATCCTTGTCTTCGAGTTTGTTTTTTTCTATTTGGTGCCTCCAGTCTGTAGTTTTGAGTTTTGGTTTCATTTCCTGTCCAGTTATGTTCTGCTTAGTTTTTCCCTCAGTGTTTCCTGTCCTCTTACCGGCTTAGGTTGTTAATAAATTCTGTCTATTTGCTATCCCTGCATTTGGGCCTGGATTTTTATCTTGCTAGAGGCATCCCATTGCTGACATCCAGTTCCACTTAAATCTTTTGACAGATGGTCTCACATGTTCCTCAAGCATTTTCTGATACAATGTAGAGTTCATAGTGGATTTTGTGATGATGAGCTGGCCAGGTCCTGCTGCAGTAAAGCATCCCTAAACCATAACACTTCCGCCTCACTGTTCTACAGTTGGTATGAGGTTCTTTTGCTGAAAGGCTGTATTTGGTGCCAAACATTCCCTCTGCTATGGTGTCCAAATAATTACATTTTAGACTCATCTGTCCAAAGCACATTATTCCAGAAGTCTTGGCTTTTGACTCTGTGTTCTTTTACAAACTACAGTCTTGTCATCATGTTTTTCTTAGACAGTAAAGGTTTCCTGCTTGTACACCTCCCATGATAATAAAAGTTGTACAGTCTCTTTCTGATTGTAGATTCATGCACAGTGACATCAACTGTATCAAGAGCTTGCTGTAGGTCCTGTGATGATATTTCAGGGTTTTTTGGAGATTTCTTTAAGCATCTTGTAGTCTGCTCTTGTGGTGAATTTGCTTGTAGGTCCTGACTTGGTCATGCTGGCAGTTGTTTTAAATGTTCTCCACTTGTAAATGATTTCAGACATTGGAATGGCTGATTTACAAATTCTTTTGAGATCTTTTTATATCCCTTACAAGAAAAATAAGCATCAACAATCTTCTTTCTGAAGGCCTCAAAAGGCTCTTTGGATCTCACCATGGTGAAGCCTCTCACTTCAACAATTAAGACCAAACCAAACTAAATGTCTGAGGTTTAAATAAGACAAGCCTCCTTCATAATGCTCAGTAACAGTGTTCTAATAATCTGCACCTGATTTTTAATTAACCTGTAATTAATTTTATCCATTTTAAGTACAAATAAATGAGGGGTATACTTACTTTTTTCTCACAAAAAATAGATTTTTTTAATTACATTTTATAGCTCATTTAAAAAAGACCTTTCTTTGGTTTTATTTGTTTAGTTAAATTACTTGAATCCTCCAATATTGCTATAATGAAGATCAAATGCCCATATATTTAACTATGTAAAAAAAAAAACACCGGTTTCAATTTTGTGTATTGATTTTTCATGTGACTGTATGTAATTACTTACTATGATAGCTGTATTCATGTAAACTCATGAAGAGTGAACGCGTGTTGTGATGATCACACGGTGTGTCTCAGCCCATGTCTGCAGAATATTTTCTGTAATTTAGAAAAATTGCAAATTATTTATTGTTAATATGTTAGAGAGTTTGATTGATTTTTGCAAAATCGCAAAATACTAGAGGAACTTTTTTCTATAGGTTTTAGTAGTGTATTTACTGTCTCCTGATTTTCAGGGTGTCATTGTGGTTACATCAGAGCCTCCTGGTGGTCCATGGACAGGATCCTGCGCTCTCATTGCTGCGTGCTGGGTTAAATTTCCAGACAGGGAGCTAACCCAGCCACTAAAGAGCTAATTCTCAGTGCTGGTCCCAAGCCTGGATAAAATAGGAGGGTTGTGTCAGCAAGGGCATCGGGTGTAAAACCTGTGCTAAATCTAATATCCACTCTGGTGACCATGAAAAGGGAGCAACTGAAAGTAAAAAAAAAATTGTGGTTACATCAGAATGCAAGTCAGAGAAGCTGGACTTGCTCTTTTTCTTGTGCAAGAAAAAAGTTTTCAATTCCCCCTTGTGCTCAAATTCTAAATAGAGCTTAGTTCATGATTATATCTAAGGTCTGAATACTCATGTGTGCAATTTACATATTAAGTCTTCAGTATAATGATTTTTGGTGATTTAAAAAAAAATCAAAATTTTTTTTTTTACATCCGTTCAAATATGGAAGGTGGAAATTAACATTTGCCTACGAGCTTGAGTCATCAGATCAATCAGCATGGTCTGGGAGTTAATAGCTAATCAGACAGACCTAGAATGTTTATTTTAGGCGAGGAAGTCTAATACAGTTTTCCAGTTCACTGTTTGATGGCATCTGTCCAAATGAATTAGCGTTTAAGAGATTTATGCTTGTGGATTTTTCTGTGCGCTCCTCTTTTTTTATACAAGATACAGGCTTGAGTGTTTTGCTTGTGGATATTTGTGTGTGCTCCTCTTTTTCACAAGATACAAGCTTGAGTGTTCCTGAGCAAAAAGCTTGCAGTGGAACCTGGTAAGCATGAGTCACTTGTGCCTATGACACATAACAAGGAGCAGACAGTGAAGAGTGCAGAGAGTAGGCTTACTGCTGACACTGAAGACAAACTCCAAAAAGTTGTTCAGTCATCGTTAAATAACAAACCAAATCAACTCAGACAAGCATTCATGGAACATCTGAAAGCAGTCGAATGAACTAAATGAAGGAATGAACTACTGAAGAATATCTCCTGTATATTTTTAGGTGAAATGAAATATTGCAATTGTTCCAAACTGTTATACTGCTTTTGTTTTCAAAAATAGCCCAAATATCATAATATTTGTGGCCATATTGCCCATGTTTTTTCAGCAGTTGCCCCAGACAACTACGGCTGCTTCTATAAAAGATATATATATATATATATATATATATATATATACATATATATATACATACATATATATATATATATATATATATATATAAAGAGTGAATATTAGTTTAAGACCGAGGTACTGATTGTCCTGTTGTTACTTGTGTGTGTTTTGTGTATGTGTTATTCAGGGTAACATCTGGGAGCAAATATTCCAGGTGGCATTCCTACTGGAAATGTTAAATACCGCCCCCTTCATAATCACGGTACCCAGCTTTGATTGTCACGGCTCTCTTTATAGGTGGAAATAAATCATGACCTTTATGTCTTCTGCTGAACTTCCATGACAATCTCTGCTCTCTGTATGCAGATCTTCTGGCCAACTCTGAGAAACCTCTTTATCCCCGTCTTTCTCAACTGCTGGCTGGCCAAGCATGCTCTGGAAAACATGATCGTAAGTTTCTAAACATGATCGTAAGATCCTAAAATCTTTTAGAGACTTTCTTGCATGCGTGTGTTTGTGAATGCGTGAGTGTTAAAAAGTGTACAGAGACTGCTATGATATAGCTAGCAGATGTCTATAGCATTTGTAAGTACATTTTAGTGTTTTGATTTGGTTACATTTCTGAAAAATTTTTTTTTTTTTTAATTATTTATTTAAAATTTTATATTTACAAATAAAATGGAATTAAATTGAACAGGATTAAAATGTGTAGTCCATTCATCTGGGATGCTTTGAGCACACCACCTTTACACACAAGCAAAGTCCTCCCAAGATCAGACCTCATATACTATGGTCCTAAATAGAATAAATATCAAATATTAAAATGACAATTTTTTAAAAAATATATATCAAAGGCATATCCTCATGTTGACTCAAGCTATTCAGGGACCAAAAACTTTTTTAGAAGGATATTTGTACAGTAAAAGGAAAGAAAATCAAAACACACAAATATAAGAGGGTTATTAATAGATTACATAAGTATTAGTTTAAGTGCTTTGAGATTTTTAGGTCCTTTAATATTCATTTAAAGACAGTCAGATGTTTGGAAACACTTAGACAGAAAAGAGTCTTGAACTTTGACGGATCATGGGCCCAGTCGAGCCATGGTAGAAGACCAAAAGGACTTTAGTACAGATGAACAGATCAGGTCTAATGTAAGGGAATACAGCTAGGGGACTTTGTAGACAAGAATCAGTGTTAATCAGTTAAATCTGATGCAGGCATCTACAGGAAGCCAGTGGAGGCTACATATGCTGTAGCAAAAGCTAGGGCTATTAAAAACTAGTCTAGAAGATTCATCATGGATCAGTGGAAAGGGTAAGACGAAACACTGGGGCAGACATCAGTCATCTCAAGATGACAAGAGATTGAATAAGTATGCGAGTAGCCTCTGTGTACCTGTATACCTGAATCAGTTTAGCAAAGTAAGGTGAGAAGGATAATTGGTTGTCTGGAACTAATGCGTGGTTGTATGTAGTGTCAGATGGTTTGATATGAGAATTGTCCAGGGAAGTCACAAATGATTAACATGCATCTACTGGGATACACAGTAGCTCAGGCTTGCTGGGATTTATTTTCAGCTGATGAGCTGCCATTCATGACAGGAAGTCTGCCAGACATGCTGACAAGCGAAATACATATTTCTTTCATATTACCTGTCCACTGCTCATTCTAAGTAAAATGTTCTTAAACAGCACCTGGAACTGGTCACACTTTGTCTTTGTGTGTTCAAAAAGTGCAGAAAGCATTCTTTGGCATGGCAGTTATAAATATTATTGCTGCAATTATAATAGAAAGAGATGGATCAAGGCTTGCATTCCACATTTTCTGAAAAGAAGTACCTAGTAGTGTACCTAGCAAGGCTGACTAATGTACGGAATTCTGGCTTTATAGTAGTCTGTTTACTTCTGTTTCTGTTGAATGGTTGGGTTCAAAGTCCCTTTGAATAGGTACAGTGAATGAAAGAAGTTGTACATATGGTTTTGTGTTAACGGAGTGCCAAGACAAAAGTTTAGCAGGGAATATGTTGGTCAAAGCGTTAAGTTGCTTGGGACATGTGTAGAAATCTCTCACAAAGGAACTTGGATGCAAAGACCTTTATTTCTATGACAGTAAAGACACAAGAGTACTGGCTAGACAGAAGCTGAATTTAAGGCACTGACCATTTGGGATATGTATGAAATTTTTTTGTTAAGATAATTAACTTTTATCTATATCACCTTTTCTCTCTATATATTTATATATCTACTATATATAGCATCATATATATCAACATCTACTATATATTAAACCATATATATGTGGAACACAGACACTTCAGAGATTTGAGAGGTGGGAAAATTTAATAAAAACGGTGCAGAGGTAAGAATCATTGTTTCATCAGTGTTCATTGAAGACGAGTGAAGTCCCAGTGAGGGTCACAGAAAGCTGGCAAGGCACAGCATGGTCAGGGAGCATCATCTTTGGTCTCCTCCCATGGCTCTGTGGAAAAGAAGTAAACATGCATAAGTTTAGAGACCAACAAAAAGTTAACTCACCTCTATGAGATTGCGATGCCCCATGAAGATCTCCCTTCTTCTCCTGGAGGGTGAAGAATAACAGGATTGGTGTGCTTTTGCTGCCCCTTTGGGGCAACAGGGGGGATTTCCTTTAGCCACTGTGAAAGCAGTTAATTCTACTTTAACCAGCAGTATCTGAAAGACTGTAACTGTACGAAAGGTTGCACTTCACTATCCACTTTCACTCAGGTAGGTTGGAGTGACGCATACCATCTGACAGAGGTTGCAGTTGAACACGGTGATTGAATCAGCATGGAAATACTCTCAGATGATGCTGTAAACATAGAATACAAGGTTCCAAATATTGCCTGTAGTTTATATGCTTCTACTGCAATAGGATGCCACCTCATCCAGAATGAGCCCCTATTAACTCCAGGCTAATACTAGGTAGATAATCTAATACTAACAGCTGCTAATTAAGAATTCACTCATTAACAGAAATTACTTTCAGTCATTCAAAAAAACCTACTGTGATCCACAGGACAGTTACAGAAGAGCTTGCCTTCATGTTGTTAATTTTGTTATTAATTTGATTCATTTCATTTGAACTAGTTAACTAGGTAACTAATATAATAAGCTTTCACTGTTCTGTTTTGGTTGTCAGACTGCTTTTTAAAGATAGATCCCATTCTTCAGAAGATCTTGTAGTATGTGTGGCTTTGCTTTCTGAAGGTTGAAATTACAGCATTGTTATGTACTGCATTGATAAAGTGCAATGCGGGGCTACTCTTGGACATTCACAGAATTGTCCCTAAGCCACTCCTGTGTTGTCTTGGCTGTGTGCTAAGTGTTGCTGGCCCAGTCTGAGGTGCTGAGCGCTCTGGAACAGGTTTTTATTAAGGATATCTCTATACTTTTCTCCATTCAGCTTTTCTGCAACCCTGACTAGTTTCCCAGTCCCCGCTGCTTAAAAACACTCCCACAGCATGATGCTGCCACCTGCATGCTTCACTGTTGGGATTGTATTGGGCAGGAGATGAGCAATGACTGGTTACCTCCAGAATCTTGTTCCTCACAATCTGAGACTCCTTCAGGAGCTATTTTTGCAAACTCCAAGCAGGCTTTCATGTGCTTTGCCCTGAGGAGATGCTTCTATCTAGCCACTTTGCCAAATCCCATTTTGGTGGAGGACTGCAGGGATTGTTGTCCTTCTAGAACTTTGTTCCATCTTCACACAGGATCACAGGAGCTCAGTCAGAGTGGCCATCGGGTTCTTGGTCCCCTGTCTTACTAAGGCCCTTCTCCCTGATTGCTCAGTTTGGCCTGGCGACCAGCTCTTAGAAGAGTCCTGGTTGTGCCGAATGTCTTCCACTTGAGAATTATTAAGGCCACTGTGCTCTTGGAAATCTTCAGTGTAGCACAATGTTTTGTAGCATTCCCCAGATCTGTGCCTTGCAACAATCTTGTCTCTAAGCTCTGCAGGTGGTACCTCAGTGCCTTCATGGCTTGGTTTTTGCTCTGATATGCATTGCCAGCTGAGGCCTTCTATTTATAGGTGTGTGCCTTTCAAAATCATATCCAATCAATTACCACAGGTGGACTTATATCAAGGTGTACAAAACATCTAGCATTGATCAAGAGAAATGGGACGCACCTAAGCTAAATTTCAAGTGTCGTTGCCAAATGGTCTGAATACTTATGTTCATGTGATATTTCAGGGTTTTTTCTTTTTGAGAAATTTACAGACATTTCTATAATTCTGTTTTCACTTGTTTCACATAATGGGGTACTGAGTGTAGATTGATGAAATGAATTTTAACAATAGTAGTATCAGAGTACAACATAAAAAGTAAAGATTGTAATAAAGATTGAAAAAAAGTGAAGGGGGTCTGAATACTTTTTGAATACACTGTATATTATAATATTTTATATAGTTCTGAGGTGGTCTCAGAAGTGGCCAGTGAAAATGCTCACAAGCAATAAATGAGTAGAGCTCACTGTACTTCATTGGAAGATGCAAAATCATGAACTGATGGACACCGGGAGTTTCAAAAGTTAATATAAACAGTAACACTATTTAGTAAATGCAAAATAAACCCAAATAGCACAAAGTAGATCTCATAACTTCTCATGCTACAGAAACATCAAGGTTTTCTTTCTCACAGGATCAACAAATGTACATTTGTAGACTTTGGTGTTAGTTCAGTATTAAGCCCATTTATTTCCTTTGCATTAAACTCATCAGTATTTTTAACTGTGTTTTTTGGTCACGCTGGTTTATAATGTACCATCAAACATTGTTGAGATTTCAGAGATTCTGTGAAAAAAAAATGATTTGCAGAAATTGAACTCGTGTATTTGCAATAATTTGTCAATTGCATGAATAATTTCATTTAAAATAACATGTTTGGGTTTCAGAATGACTTACACCGTGCCATCCAGAGGACACACTCTGCCATGTTTAACCAGGTCCTGATACTTATCTGCACACTGCTCTGCCTCGTCTTCACTGGGTTGGTCTATATTTCTTACTCTGAAGAGAAGGACACACGCACTGAAAGAAACCTGTGTTAACCCTGTAGATTCAGTTTAGGTCAAAATGTTATTTAAAGGCTACTGGAATATCTTAAAGATTTTAAATAACACCAGACCATGTTAAATGGGGTTCTCCAGATTTATTTATTTATTTATTTATTTATTTATTTGATAAATAAGAGTCAGAGACATCAGTTGAATTAGACAAATGTGGTCACAGAAAACTAAGCATAGACATGTCTCGGAATGATGCATAAGATTATCTTGTAGTGAATGTGATAGTGTTTTATTGTATGAATATTCTTGTGTAACCTTAACTAATTAACTGGAGGCAGTTATATTCCTACAGCAGATTAATCCAGGCGCTTAGGTTACACAATTCACTTTCTCAGGGCCTAAATATATTAATTTGGAGCCAAGTCTTATGAAAATAATAACTATCATATCCCCTTGGTTGCTTTATGCAACACTATTAATTGTTCAACACTATAAATTGTTCAACTGAATGCCTGCAAAAGTGTTTTATTGGTTAGTTTGCAGAACTAAAATCATTTCATTCCTTAGAAATGCTTCTTGACCAAGTTCTACTGTCTGACAGTGTTTCTGTGGTTGCATGTGTGTCTTTTTCAGCACGTGTGGGATACAGCATTTGGAGCGAGCTGGGAGAAACCGCCTCTCTCTCTTTAATGCTCTTTATTTTTGCATTGTCACGTTTTCCACGGTGGGTTTTGGTGATGTGACACCTCAGATATGGCCTT
Source organism: Tachysurus vachellii (assembly GCF_030014155.1). NCBI lineage: Eukaryota > Metazoa > Chordata > Actinopteri > Siluriformes > Bagridae > Tachysurus > Tachysurus vachellii. Next base: position 7,733,846 of record NC_083476.1, on the reverse strand, counting down.
CACAGCTGCTTGTAGTGGTGATGATCTGTGTGGCGTTGGTGGTGCTTCCCTTACAGGTTAGGAGATTCTCTCAGTTTAATTCAAATGATAACTTGCTGAATTGGACATATTATATTACAGTGTTATCACCAATGCTGGGGAAGCTACAGTACATTTGAAGTTGTACTTGACAAGCTAGAAGCCACTCATGAAATGAATAATGTATAAATGCTAAGCTACAGCCAAGCTACACTTTTGATAAAGTTGCTAGATGCTACTCTGTGAGCTACTAGGAATGAGTACTGTAGCTAACTACACTGAAGCAAGTTATGTGAAAAACTGAATACCTGGTGAAATGCAGGTGGAAAAGCCACATTAATTTGAAAATAGCTCAACTGCTGCAAACCACTATGAAGACGTACAGTTAAGCTAGTGCCATTACATATTGCTAACTACTCCGTTAGTCCCAGATACTAAATTTAGCGGGGCACAATGACTTAGTGTTTAGCATGTTTTCCTTGTACCTCCTGGTTGAGGGTTTGATTCCTTCCTCTGCCTCGTGTTCTCCAGGTTCTTTCCAGGTTCTCCGAAAACATGCATTGTATGCTGTTTGCCATCTCTAAAAATGTCCATAGTGTGTGAATGGGTGTGTGAGTGTGTACGTATTTACGCCCTATGATTCTTTGGCATGCATACACAACTTCTGCCCCAAGTCTAGAATAGACTCCAGACTCCCTGCAACTCTGTGTAGAAAGCAAATGAACAGAAGGAACGAATAGTACAGGGAACGGAAAAACGAATAAAAGAATATTCAGTTGTTTTTATTTAAATGTAAAACAAAATATTCATTTTTATTTTCAATTAGCCTACTGATATTTTGCTGCTGGAAGAAAAAAAATACAGCAAATTTAAAGATATGAGATAATCATGGCATGAGCATAATGTGTAACCAATGCAGAATACACACTTTCCCTAACATGGGTTATAATCTTAGGTTTCATGTTATCTTATATTTTATACTAATTATACTATTATATACTCTCTCTCTCTTTCTGTTTGAAGTTTGAAGAACTGATTTATCTGTGGATGGAGAGGCAAAAGTCTGGAGGAAACTACAGCAGACATCGTGCCCAAACAGAGAAACATGCTGTGCTCTGTGTCAGCTCTATTAAAATCGACCTACTCATGGACTTCCTCAATGAATTCTACGCTCACCCACACACACAGGTAAGAATGGCTCTTCTGATATGAAGCAAGCTACTGCTATGGTGTACACTTTTTAGGGTTATGCAATGCAATGCAATTGTACTGCATCAATACCTTTTATTGAATAGGATATAGTAAAGAAAAAGTGACAAAACTGCACTCTTGCTCTCTCTCTTTCTCTCTCACAATATATAAATAAACATGGCAAGGACATTTGGGTTGTTATATACATCTAAACATGTTAAATAATTGCAGACCACCCAGAGTGAGCAAAAGTATTGGAACATAATTGTATTGAAATCGTATTGTCTTTTGAGTCGTTTGAAGATCCTTTCTTTCTCCACACATTGGCCTTTCCATCACTTTGGAAAAGGTTCAATTTAAATCCATAATAGATTTTATTATTTCATAACAGATATTTCTGTTTAGTAAATACATTCATCCCTACTGAGGAGGTTGTTGGTGAAGTCACTGACTTTTTTTTTTAATGTTAATTTTAACATCTGCTGTTGATGTCCTAGGCCAACCTGTTCAACATCTTGTTGTCAATATACCTTTAGTTTCATTCATTTTCAGGATATTCCAAATTATTGTATTAGGTATGTCCAGTGCTTGTGTAATAGCTCCAGTTGATTTTCCCTCCTTTTCCCTTTTTTCAGCTTTAAAATGATTTGATTTTCTCCCATAGACTGCTCTCTGGGCTTTATGTTGGTTTATCCTTTTTAGCAACAAATGCAGTCTCCATAGATCACTTAGATAATGCTTGTGGGGTAATTTTGATAAATAAAACTTTGGAAACAATTAGTGATATTTACATTTACAAGTATTAACACAAAATGTAATAATAACGCTGTACCTTTGGTTTAAAAGTGAGCTCACATAAGAGATCTTACACTGGAAAAATTTGTGATGAGATGCTGTTTATGATGAATTACCATAAAGGAATTACCACATTTTAGTGGAGAAAAGATGATGTAGGCTTCTCTTCATGCGAGAAAGCGAGATGAGGTGTTGTTTTTTACAAGAAAATGTGCCCTCTAGAATTATGCATAAATATAGAACCTCGGCCATCCAGGTGGCCTTTTATTTGTTCCTCTCCTGCCCCTCAGACAGTCTAGTGTCCACTCCTGGTACAACTTAACTCTGTGTGTCTCTGTTTGTGTCTGTGTGTGTAGGATTATTACGTGGTTATTCTGTGTCCATGTGAGGCCGACAGTCAAGTTAGAAGAGTTCTGCAGATTCCACTTTGGTCTCAGAGAGTCATATACCTGCAAGGTTCTGCCCTTAAAAACCAAGACCTCCTTCGAGCCAAGTGAGTGACAGCTTCATTATCAGCAAAATTGCAGTACTACATAACATGCAATCAGGTTTCTATGCTCAAAAACGTAGCTTCCTAAAAATGGACCCTTTCTTGTGGGTTTTTTTTTTCTGACTCTATGAAAAACTAAAGGTTCTGTTTCCTACATGGATCTCTTTTATTAGGAAAATGCTCAGCTTTATGGTCCTTCATCCTCTTTTCTATATTCTCTCTCTCCTCAATTTCCACTCTCCATTTCTCCTTCCTATATTTGTTCCTTCTCTCTTTCATCTGTTGCCATGGTGTTAGAGCCATGAAATGTTAATAACAGTGAAGAATTTTTAGCACCGAGGCCTTTCTGTATAACAGGCATTTGTGTGTGTGTGTGTGTGTGTGTGTGTGTGTGTGTGTGTGTGTGTGTGTATGTGTGCGTGTGTGTGTGCGTGTGTGTCCACCTGTTCAGTGAAAGCTGTCACTGGTTTGGAATTTGCCACTGCAATTTTGCCCCCTGATGTGTTATTTCTAACTGTGACTAGGTGATTGTCGGTGCCCTTCTGTGTTTATATTGCTATGATTGTTAGGTTGTGTTGATGTCCTTTTTTCCTGTTTGCTGCTGTAGGATGGATGATGCAGAGGCTTGTTTTATTCTCAGCAGCAGAAATGAAGCGGACCGAATGGCTGCAGTAAGAAAAGCTATAGATCGGTGATCATAAGCTATAGATCGTATGACTGATAATAATATAAAAAGAATAAATAATAAATAATAACTGACTAGTGATAATCACACTGAAGGACATGAATCTGTCATGTCTTGATTCAGTTGATACATGAGACAAATGAGATCAATTAGAAACATTTGCCATGTACAGTATATGCCGTATTGTTTATTAATTATTTACCAAATTGAGATTGTTTATAATCATTATTACATTACATTCACCAGTCATTGGATATTATAAGCAATAACATTAGAATCCAAAAGACCACTACGAAGATTAACAACAAGGTTATTTGCTTTAATATAAGTAAAAAAAGTGTGTTCTTTTTATAAGTGTGTTCTTTTTGACTGAAAACATTAAAGATTGAAGATTACACATAATAATAAAATTCAGTATTAGAAGTTAGTTTTGAAGAAATGACAATTAACCATGTGTTTAATATTTTAATTCATGGCAAAATAACAGTTAAATAATAAAGCAAATGGTGTTTTTAACATGATATTTTATTTTCGTTAACAACCTTGAGGTTGATGTGCTTTTAAATTGCTTTAATGTCTGAACCAGAAGGACAAAAGCTATCACTACCTGTATCCTAATATTTTTCAGTTAATATGAATCAGTCTACGTGAATTGCTCCCCCTATGAGCATGAAATCATGTTGCTTTATACGTTTTTAAAGTGCTTTTAAATTGACTTTGGCAGGATCATCAAACGATACTGAGAGCATGGGCAGTAAAGGATTTCGCCCCAAACTGCCCCCTATATGTCCAGATCCTTAAACCTGAAAACAAGTTCCACGTCAAATTTGCGGGTGAGTGTTTTAATCCAATCTTAATTTTTCATCCCACTCTTGCTGCCTTATCTTTGAAATATCCCCTTGATTAAATCATTTCCACCATCTTTGCTCATTTAAATACGCTATGATTAAAATTTACAGGCAAATAATAAAGAAAATCTGGCAATACATTATATTGTATTGGAAGAATATAACATTTAATTTGTGATATTAAAGTAGTCAGCTTTTCTATATTCTGTATGCATGATAATGCGGTTTAGTTCATTTACTTTTATGAGTTTTTCGTTGATAAGCATCATTGCTGTACTTGCTACCAAGGTCAGACCGGGCTTCATAAAGACAGGATTGGTCTATGAGTTGTCTACCATTTTGTGTCTAAGTAGAGGGGTGTGTTTCCTGCTGTAGACCATGTGGTGTGTGAGGAGGAGTTTAAGTACGCGTTATTAGCTCTGAACTGCCTGTGTCCGGCCACGTCCACTCTCGTCACTCTGCTTGTCCACACATCCCGTGGACAGTAAGTAGCCCATTTTGTCAACAGTCATAATCTTTCTAACATTCAGAATTTATACTTTTTACATCTGTACACATGCACATTCATGCAGATATGCAGCTAAACATATTAAATCTGGGCAATGCATAAACCCATAAAGCTCTAGAGCATCTGTTAATGTTTATATGAACCATAAGAACAGGAGAATAATGTAATATCAGTGACATTAATGCTAGCATTGTTGGTAGCTGTCAACATTTTAGTAATGTGAACATTAACCAAAGCTCTTACCTTGTATCTGTTTGATTTTATGCACTATGATGTTGACATGCTTGGCTGATTGTATAATTGTATGAATGAGTAGGTGTACAGGTATTACAATTAATAATGGATAGTAAACATGTAATATTAAGTATAATAACAAGTTACTAATGTCTGTAGGGAAGGTCAGCAATCTCCTGAGGAGTGGCAGAGGATGTACGGCCGCTGTTCTGGGAATGAAGTCTATCACATCCGACTGAGTGACAGCATGTTCTTCAGAGAGTTTGAGAACAAGAGTTTTACCTATGCTGCATTCCATGCACACAAAAAGTGAGTATACACACACATACAAACACATACACACACACATACACATAAGCCCACAAACAGAAAGAAGACAAACAGAAATAAAAACTTGACACCACAGTGCCACATATACAACCGCAAATGTTTTTTCTTGGTGAAATCCTGTGATAACAAAAAACCCTTGATCAAGTCAAATCAAGTCAAGCAGCTTTATTGTCATTTAAAACATATACTGTACAGCTGGAACAGCATACAGTGAATCTAAACAACCTACCTTCAGAACCATGGTGTTACATAAAAGTACAGTGAACTACATGAGACTACACGGAAGTTAAATGATAGTTAATAGTTAATAGGCACTACACAAGACACTACAATACACTAGAACATCATTGGCCACAACTGGTGTGTGTGTGTGTGTGTGTGTGTGTGTGTGTGTGTAGGTATGGAGTTTGTTTGATAGGAATAAAGAGAGAAGATAATAAAATCATCCTGCTGAACCCTGGTCCTCGTCATCTTATGGCTGCTGGAGACACTTGCTACTACATCAACATCACTAAGGAAGAAAACTCTGCATTTACTGTCAGACAGGAAACACATCACAGCAAGAAACAGCAAAATAGTAACATTTTCAACAGCCCCTCTGAGCTCCCTGTGCACAGTATCATTGCTAGCATGGGTAAGATTCATGTTTTATGTAAATAATTTTCACATAATAGAACGTTGCCCAGGGTGTGAAAAATGGACATATGGATAAAGAAAAGATGGTAGTGGTGGTGATGGTGGTAATGAATGTGAGAATTGGTATATTTTAAAAGAAATTATGATTGTGTGTTTTGAAACCTTTTTAATAATGATATTTACCATCATAATGAATAATAGAAAAACACAATGACTAGAAATTCATTTTTTTTAGATTTTGTTGGAATTATGTGTCATTATTATCAACTGTGATATTATATGGAAACATACTTTGGAACAAGGAAAAAGGACAGAAAAAAAGAAATGTTTATTCTGACCTGCATTTTTAACCTAAATAAAAGTTAAAACCCTTTTCTGCTCTTTGTTTTAATTCTCAGTAGAGTAACCCATCAGATGTAAAAAAAAAAATGTGGTTTTGTATCGCCTAGGAACCGTTGCAATGGACTTTCAGAACACTAGCCCAACTGGAAACACAGCCAAACTGGCACCGCCCTCAGAGAATGGACCAGAAAGTCGCCGTACCAGCATCGCTCCTGTTCTGGAGGTTGCAGACTCTGCCTCCTTACTGCCATGTGACCTCCTCAGTGACCAGTCAGAAGATGAAACTGCACACTCAGATGAGGATGTTCCCTCTGTCTCTGAGTATGTGGCTTTTTCAGGAGATCGTAAGCTCAAGTTGTTCTCTGTGTGATTTTCACATGTTCTCCCAATATCATTGTGGTTCTCTTCGTGTCCTCTGGTTTCCTCTCACCCACCATAAATATGCTAAATTGGTGGATTGGCTACACCAAAGTGTCCCTAGGTGTGACTAACTGTATGAATATCTATGTGGTATGGACTGGTGTCCTATCCAAGGTGTATTCCTGCCTTGTGGCTTCTGCAACTCCCAGGAGAAAGTGTTTTTTTAGATGAATAATTGAAGGTTTTTAGTGGGTCCATTGTGAACATCCCCTCCCATCTCCTGAATTCATTCATTCATTCATTCATTCATCTTCTACCGCTTATCCGAATTACCTCGGGTCACGGGGAGCCTGTGCCTATCTCAGGCGTCATCGGGCATCAAGGCAGGATACACCCTGGACGGAGTGCCAACCCATCGCAGGGCACACACACACACACACACTCTCATTCACTCACGCACTCACACACTACGGACAATTTTCCAGAGATACCAATCAACCTACCATGCATGTCTTTGGACCGGGGGAGGAAACCGGAGTACCCGGAGGAAACCCCCGAGGCACGGGGAGAACATGCAAACTCCACACACACAAGGCGGAGGCGGGAATCGAACCCCGACCGTGGAGGTGTGAGGCAAACGTGCTAACCACTAAGCCACCGTGCCCCCCTCTCCTGCATTCATTAACTCAAAATAGTTCATCTACATGAATTCCCTAACCAGCCTTTGTGATATTCAAACTAACAAACCACAGTAACCAAATACATAATCCTCATTTTTGTTTGTAAAGGTACAAAAATCCCCAATATACAGCCAGGAGTAATGTACTTGTTTCTAAAGATTGTAACATACTTATGTCTAATGACTGCAGGTGTGTGAAGGGATATCCTCCCAACTCACCCTACATAGGCAGCTCACCAACACTGTGCCACCTCCTGCTCAATAAAGCCCCGTTCTGCTGCCTGCGTCTTGACCAGGTTAGCCACTGCTAACATTTTTCATTTTCTTTCATGATCACTTAATTCCTGACTACCCACATTGAAACCAAATTTAGCTCCAGTACTGTTGCTTAATATACCTTTTAGTGCTAACCATCATCAGAAGTCTTATTTATTTAAGAATTTCTTACTAATTGACCTTTTTAGGGTATAATGTTTTTAACTATAGGCAGAGATGGGGGACTCGAGTCATATTACTTGACTCGAGTCGGACTTAAGTCGCAAGTTTGAGACTTGAGACTTGCTTGACAAATATTAAAAAAAGACTCGACTTGACTTTGACTTGACATTCATGACTTGAGACTTGACTCGGACTTGAGTTAAATGACTCGAAATAACTTGTTTTTTGTTTTTGTTTTATCTTTTTTGTCTATTTTGTTTTTAAATCTGTTTTTAAACGCACACAAGAGCGTAATATAACCACGTGACACAGCAGGCAAGCAGAGGGAGCGCGCGCACTAACTAATAAACCTTAACAGTCGTGACGAAACATGGAAGGCGCTACACCAAAAATAATTAAGTTCGGGTACCGGGATTTTGTGCAAGATGAGAAGAGAAGAACAGCAGTATGCGACCACATCGCTCACAATTGAATGACAAAGTTCTATCAAATTAAATTTTTTGCAAGTGCAATGTAGTGTAAATGGTTGGTCACTGTTTATGTGGAAATGTCAGCTTTTTTGCAATAGCACTTATAATTGGTCTTCAGTGTTAGGCTTTGAGTGAAAAGCGTATGGATCGTTTATGGGGATGCACATATATATATATATATATATATATATATATATATATATATATATATATATATATATATATATAAAACAAATATAAATATAAAAAACTTCAGAGTTGCAAGCAGAGCCATATTCTTGTCTAGCATGCACACGCGCACACACACATTCAATTTAAAGGGATAGTTCACCCAAAAATAAAAAAAAAAATCTTTTATAATTTTCTCACCCTCATGATGTTACAAACCTGTATAAATTTCTTTGTTCTGATGAACACAGAGGAAGATATTTTAAGGAATGTTTATAACTAAACCATTCATGAGCCCCATTCACTTCCATAGTATTCTTTTTTTTTCACTATGGAAGTGAATGGGGCTTATGAATGGTTTGGTTACAAACAGTCCTCAAAATATCTACATGTGTGTTCATCAAAACAAAGAAATTTATACAGGTTTGTAACATAATGAGGGAAAGAAAAAGATAACAGAATTTTAATTTTTAGGTGAACTATCCCTTTAATTAATAAATTACACTCACTCCAATCATCTCTCTCTCTCTCTCTCTCTCTCTCTCTCTCTCTCTCTCCCTCTCTCTCTCTCTCTCTCTCTCTCCCCAATAGTTATAGTCACTTCAAGGTTTGTGGGATTCAATAATTTACGTTTTTTAGTTGACGTCATTGATTGTTGTTGTTATTCTGTTGTTAAAAAGGAAGGATCTAATTTAAGGATGTGTTCATGTCCCATTAAAAGGTGAATGCATGTTCAAAAAATGCCATTTGGTTGCATAGAAACCATTGTACTTTTTTATATATACTTTTCCATGGTCTTCTGCCATGTTTGAGGCATATTGAAACTTTTCATGCATTTATGTTGGCCTTATTTCAGTTACATTTACATCTTATTCTTTGTAGTTTTGATTTTTATTCATTTTTAGATTTTTATTGTATTTACAACTCACCTGTATGTGGACACCTTTTAAAAATAAATGAATATAATCATTTTTGTTGCAAAACTCTCATAGTCCATAAATACTGTAGATTTAACTTTGTTTAATATATACATTTAGTTAAACCATCAAACATCTGTATGAATTGCCAGTGACTTGCTTGACTCAAGCTACGACTTGACTTGACTTGCTTGACATAAAGCAATGACTTGACTTGACTTGACTTGACTTGACTCTCACAAAAAATGACTCAGACTTGCTTGAGACTTGAAGGTTAAGACTTGAGACTTACTTGTGACTTGCACATGTGTGACTTACTCCCACCTCTGACTATAGGTGTACCACAAGGTTGCATGCTTGGCATCTGTCTACATTAGCAACAATTCAGAGACAGTTGTACACACAAGGAAGCCTTAACTGGGCTCTTAAAGAGGTGTGTGATAATTATATTAATTGTAACTCTCTAAAACAAAAATATAGACTGTTCCTGACTCTTATGCTCAATAAGCAGCATGGGAAGTTATTTGCAAAGAGTACAATGCTGCCTGAAAACACATCTAAATTTGAAATGCAACTTAGAATTTGGCACTTTTTTGAAGATTACCCAATGTTTAGGTGAGCAACCAACAAAACGACTTGATTTTTGCCCATAGGCAGCACTCGTGGTCTTCATGGTGGTTTCTTCTTTTTAACACCAAATGCAGGTGCCGTGTTTTAAATCAACTGTAATTAGCTAAAGTCAGAGCTGAAATTCTTATCTATTGTCTCATTGTCTCAGAACATAAAACAGCTCAGTTTAAGTTTTCTGCCAGTGGAAAGATGATCATTCTTTTTTTAAGTGTTTTTGGTGTAATGGCAATCTGCATTTTTCTTTTTATTAACTGTTAACTTCTGCTATAATGTTCATGATACTAAGAAATAACATGTAACTGATTTGGGATTTTAAGGTAATAACATATCACACCTTTGATTATTTACCTATAATAGCATGTGAATTATTTTATTCCACAATTCTACAGATTATAGAAATATTTTATCTTGATACATTGATTTTTGTATTTGTACTGTTGCAGGCATGTGAGCATGTTAGCTTTGAGGAAGCTAAAGCATATGGCTTTAAAAACAAGCTCATCATCGTGTCAGCTGAGACAGCAGGAAACGGCCTATACAACTTCATTGTGCCTCTGAGAGCCTATTACAGACCCAGAAGAGAACTGAACCCAATCGTACTGCTACTTGAAAACCTGTGTGTACACACACACACACACATAATATATTCACTCACATACTCAAACATACAGAAATATACAAGATTACATACTGTAACAGGTGCACAGACAGATACACTATATGGCCAGAAGTTTGTGGACACCTCATCATCATAAACATATAATGTTAATATAATCTCCACTCTTATAGAAAGCTTTCCACTAGATGTGGGAGTTGGGATTTGTGTTCATTCAGCTACAAGAGCATTAGAGATTATACACTAATGTTTGGCCAGTCTAAGGCACACATGTACAATAATCATGCTGTCTAATCAGCATCTTGATATGCCACACTTGTGAGGTGGATGGATTATCTCGGCAAAGGAGAAGTGCTCATTAATATAGATTTAGACATATTTTGAACAATATTTGAGAGAAATAGGCTTTTTGTGTACATAGAAAATGTCTTAGATCTTTGAGTTCAGCTCATGAAAAATAGGGGCAAAAAGTGTCGCGTTAATAATTTTGTTCAGTGTATATAATATCTATCTATCTATCTATCTATCTATCTATCTATCTATCTATCTATCTATCTATCCATCTATCCATCTATCTACACACCATGCAGGCAAGAATATTATACCATGTCCCTATATAGTATACCATGCAGTGAAGAATATTGTGATGTGTGTGTGTCTCCTTTCATTTGTTTGGTTACAGAAGATATGGTTAGAGATCCAGTTTAGATAAATTCAAATATTGTTGAAGAGGTGTGACCTTTGTGTGTCTGTGTTTGAGTGAGTGTTTCCTTTTGGTCACAGATGTTAAGGAGGTTTGAGATCTGGTTTAGATAAATGCAAATATTGTTGTAGAGGTATGACCTTTCTGTGTGTATATGAGTCTGTGTGTCTGTGTGTGGGTGTAGGAAGAAAACTCTTTCATCGTAAACGCATCAGCAGCAGCACCATGCGCAGATTGCACAAAAGAACCAGAGATTTGCATTATATTTAAACCATACTTTGCCTTGAAATATACAGACGTATGTGTGTGTGTGTGTGTGTGTGTGTGTGTGGTGAGAGAGAGAGAGAGAGAGAGAGAGAGAGATAGAGAGAGAGAGTGATCAACTAAGAAAAGCAACAGAAAATTGAAAAAATAGTGAATGCCTTTGTGTGCCATACATTCTTAATTAATTTTAATACAAAGCATAACTAATTTCAATTTTTTTGTATGTAAATGGACTCTTCAATGTAATGAGTTACAGGTCTTACCTGTTGTGAAATATCTGAATAATTTCTATTATTCTAACTTGGCCCTGGGTGTAAATTCACATTGAAACAAGTACATTTAAGTCTCTGCTTTACTAAAAACCTTTTGAGCATTTGCCTTAATTATATATCACATTTTTCACCAGCTATGTGAATAAGGTCTGTCTTCTTCATCTTCAATTCACCAGTGACATTTTCAAGCTAGATTATGGTACAGTTGTCATTTTAAATTTGTCATTTTAACAGGACAACTTTAGGCTTCTGCTTTAGGCTTTTACCAAAAAAAAGCAGTAAAGCTAAACAGTGATGTCACACACACACACACACACACACACACACACACACACACACACACACACACAGTATCATACTATCTTTGTAAGAACCTTACATTGACAATTATTAATGCCTACAACTTTTGACACATTTTGGCTCTTATTTTTTCCCCATATTCTTTAAATAAAAGCATTTTTTTTCTCATGTGGACCTGAAAGTTTCCCTACAAGGTAAAAACAAGGTAAAATTTCTCCTTGCAGGGATTTGTGCTTGCAGGGATTTGTATACCAAAAATCATAATCAATATTTAGCTAATTCATACACAACCAATGTGCACATTATTTACTTACTTTGAAGGAGAATGCTGCATATGTCTCACCAGTGATGTGGTGACAGGAAATTCAGAGAAATATTCATTATGCTGACCTTGGGTCTACAAAATATATGGCATTTCTTCTGTGAACATCTGTGGGTAATTGTGGATGTCATTTCTTCTGTGCACATCTTTTGTTTTCTTTTTGTTGTAGGCCAGATGAGCATTTTCTGGAAGCCATTTCCTGTTTCCCAATGGTCTACTACATGGTTGGAACCATTGACAAGTAAGCATGGATTAAACTATTATTCTTTATGATTTTTTTCTCTCTCTGTATTTCCTTGTTACACTTCATTCAATGTCTTACTGTATTCCTAAACCAATACAAATACCTGTTCACTTTCAATCTAAATATTAGATCAAACTTGGAGCGTTCCAGTTCGGACAAAAAGAACAACAAATGGTTCATCAGCTATGTAAAATCAATAAGATCGGGTCCTAAAAAGCACCAAACAAGTGCACACAGCCTTGAGAGGCTGTAAGAGATACACGCTACTGGATCTTTTTAGACACATTTAACTGCCATTTTATTTTATATACAAAACACAAACACACACACCAAAGTAAATTCACACATGGCCAAAAGTATATATCTTTAGAAAGATGCTTTTAGATATAAGTGATTTCTACATTAAAATACTGTATTGTGTGGTCAATTTTTTTTTGATGCTCTACAGAGTATTGCTTTGACGTCAAAGTGTATTTAAGTAGTTTTTAAAGGCAGCTTTGCTTTACAGCATTTCTTTTCATGTCAAGACTTTTGTACAGTACCAATACAAACAAAACCATTTCTTCTCACCCAATATGGTCTTGCCATTTCTCACTTTTTGGCTAACTATCCTTAACACAAATCTATAGATTTAAAATGCTATATGCGTACTTGTGATTGCAATGTAATACATGCAAACATGTGATGACTTTTTAGCATGTTAAAATCTCATGGTGTCAAGAAACGGGGGTGTCTTAACATAAAATCTGATCAAGAGGAAAATCTGATTTGTGATCTGTGTGATTGACAGCTTGGACAACTTGTTACAGTGTGGGGTGTTGTATGCTGATAACCTGGTGGTGGTGGATAAAGAGAGCACAATGAGCGCTGAGGAGGATTACATGGCTGACGCTAAAACTATCGTCAATGTTCAGACCATGTTCAGGTGAATCAAAGCAGAAAATCTAATTATATGATGATGATGATGATGATGATGATGATGATGATAAAAAATAATTATAATAATAACAAAAACAAACTCTTTCTAGGTTGTTCCCCAGTCTCAGTATCATTACAGAGCTGACTCATCCGTCCAATATGCGCTTCATGCAATTCAGAGCAAAGGACAGCTACTCCCTTGCTCTATCCAGACTGGAGAAGGTGAGTAAAGGTTATTGGTCAGAGAATAAGGCCAAGCTGCAAGAAAAAACATACAGAATTTTCACTTGTGTTTACAGATTTGGAACCTTCTGAATGAACTGCAATGAAAATATTTTTCTTGTGTGTGTGTACTTTTCTATTTTTGCCTGTATGTGCATTTATTTTGGTGTTTGTGTGTGTGTACGTGTGTGCGTGCATGTGTGTGTGTGTCTTTAGAAGGAGCGTGATAAAGGCTCTAATCTGGCCTTCATGTTCCGCTTGCCATTTGCTGCTGGGCGAGTCTTCAGCATAAGCATGCTGGATACACTCCTCTACCAGGTCTGAGGTTTTATCAGTATACAGTGTTAATGTGTTTATGTGAGTGAACAAAAGAAATCTAATTACATATTTGCTTTTCTGATTTGTCTAATGCTTTCGTTTCACATACAGTGAGACAGCGCCATCTGTTAAATGACTTATTTCATGACCTCATGCTGTAACGTTTATTACATAATTATTACATCATTATTACTTGATAGCAAATAATTATTTTAATGAGCAAAGAAAGCACTTTATATAGATTACTAACAGTGAAAAAAGCATTTCCACTCTTAGTAAAGGTAATATAAAGAGTTTAATATCTTTTTATACACTTTTCGAGCTCTCTAGGATGTCAGTATGTTCAGTTTTATGTCCTGACACCTGTTTAATAGTTGGTTATGGAATGTTAAGGTAGAATTCTGCCATGTCGATGTCGATGATATGTCAGTAGGCAGAAATGACTTTCATGGATTGGATTGTTTCTAATGGATAATTATTTGCTGTCACTATTCAGCTATTTTTGTCGAATTTGTTTGTTAGTGTTTCGTGAAGGACTACATGATCTCGATTACACGTCTGCTGTTGGGGCTCGATACCACGCCCGGATCAGGATACCTGTGTGCTGTGAGTCTCAGTGTTTGTTTGGAAGTGTGAGGTTGTATTACATGTAAAGAATTAATAAATGAACTGAAAGGTATGAAGGTTTGAGAAATTAAAATGAAATTTAATTTATTTGAAACATGTATAAGGGGGGGCACGGTGGCTTAGTGGTTAGCACGTTCGCCTCACACCTCCAGGGTCGGGGTTCGATTCCCGCCTCCACCTTGTGTGTGTGGAGTTTGCATGTTCTCCCCGTGCCTCGGGGGTTTCCTCCGGGTACTCCGGTTTCCTCCCCCGGTCCAAAGACATGCATGGTAGGTTGATTGGCATCTCTGGAAAATTGTCCGTAGTGTGTGATTGCGTGAGTGAATGAGAGTGTGTGTGTGCCCTGCGATGGGTTGGCACTCCGTCCATGGTGTATCCTGCCTTGATGCCCGATGACGCCTGAGATAGGCACAGGCTCCCCGTGACCCGAGGTAGTTCGGATAAGCGGTAGAAAATGAGTGAGTGAATGAATGAATGAATGAAACATGTATAAAGTACATTAATTTGTGAATATACAGTATGTATAAGTTTTCATCATTGTTAATAGTATAGCTAAACAGTTTGATATCTTTCTATATCCTTTTTCAGTGTCTATGAATGCAACATATAAAACGTCCTGTCAACTCTACAGCATTCACCTGATTTGTTTGTAAAACCCTCATATTTATGCTGAAAATCTGTTTCAACTCCATTTTACTATGATAGATCGCATAAATAATAAGTAATAATACATTTGACTGTATTAATAATAAATATTACACTGATAATATATCATTCTAATGTTTGCATTTTTTCCTTGGTGTGTGTGTGTGCATGTATGCGTGCGTGCATGTGTATGTGTGTGTGCGTGCGTGTCCATTCAGATGCGTGTGCGTGAGTGTGACTTGTGGATCCGCACGTATGGAAGACTGTTCCAGAAGCTTTGCTCCACAAGCTCTGAGATCCCTTTTGGAATTTATCGCACTGAGTCCCACATGTTTCTGTCATCTAAGGTGAGGCGCAAACACATATAACACTGATATGTTTAACACACTTCTAAACAGATTCACGATGTGTGATATTGCAGAAGGTTTATTAAACACCATTTAATATTGTAGTCACTAAACCAAGCTAAATGTCAAACAGGGTTCCTTATCATTATTGTTTTACTGAAGTAAACCTGTTTTTATTGGGAAGACTACTGCATTTGTGTAAGCCACCTCTTTTCTGTCCAGAGATGATGCTCAATCACAAAGTCATTCTTTATTACAAGCACATCAGTGCATAATGAGTGAAAGCCTGTGTACTTTGTGCATTTGAGGATGATGCTGCTTTGGGGATCTCACCGAAAATGATTCACACCTGAACCAGAAGGTTTTTAACCAGAAAGTGTGTAAAAAGATCCATGGACTAACTGTTCTGTACACGTTTTTGTGGTGGAGTTATACACAGATTTTTTAAATTTTTTTATCTGCAATTATCAGAAGCAAGCAACCACACATGTGCACAGCTGAGAGGTAATAGTGTTCATGCACAGAAATAGGCAAAAAAAAGGAATAATCCCGAGGCAAGAGTTAGCAAATGATCTTAACAGAGAAAACCCAAACAGAGCAAGAAGGCTCAGAATTACACAATATTATAAAAAGAGGCAAAGTGCTTAAATGGCACAACAGAAGAGTTTAAAGTACAAACAGCCACTGTCCGGAAGACAAGTGAACAAAATTACACATGCTTTCAGAGTGGGACTGATGACATACTATCTTCCCCCCTGTTAATCACAGTAAAACTGGCCAATTGTGGGCATCTTTACCCTCATGTATGCGTAAAACCTCAGATGTTTTCCTCAGTGTTTTCCTCCAAGTGGCTGCCCTATGGTTGATTGTTTTTCTACTGTTTTTTTTTCAAGTCCCAATGTACAGGTAGCGCAGAAGGATGGGCAGACACCAAGGAGAAGGGGGAGGAGCCAAAAGTACTGATGCATAGTTCTTCAGGAACTGACCAATCAGAACCCTCCCTTTTGAGGAGGAAAAGCATGTACTGGACAAGGCGCCTGAGTAGACGAGCCATGAAGAGGAGCGACTCAATTTTCTCCAGCCAGACCAAACATGGGATGTCCCGACTCTCAGAGAGGGCGGAGTTAACTGAGCTTGTCAGAAATCGCATGCAGCACCTAGGCCTACACACAGGATTCAGTAAATACCTATTGAAAATGCCCACTACCAGTAATTGATTTTGTTTTATCAAACATTTTTACAAATAATAAAATTCCAAAAAACACTAATGCTAGTATGTGAGTTTGCGTTCTATGTCTAAACTAGTTCCTAGTTTCTAGTATTTGCACTTTGTTCTCTATCCACCGCTCTTCCCCATACTTCACTAAATTGTTCTCTTTTCTTTTTCTCATTTTTTTCCAATCTCTGTCTTCACTGCTGTATGATCCTCTCTTCAGAAGACGTGACCATCCTGACAGCAAGTGATGTCATGAACAGAGTCAATTTAGGTTACTTACAGGGTAAAAATTTCCAAACCTCATTTTAAATATTCTCCGCTGTTTTAATCGGAAAGTATTGGATTTCCACTGATTGTTTTAGCTTTTAAGAATCTTAGAAAGCAAATATGCACAAGAATACAGGTGTATCTTAGGTTCTATACCTGGATAAGCACCAGCAGCTCAATGTTTGTGTGTGTGTGTGTGCGTGTGAGTGCAACGAAATCTTTCAGCAAATATGGCATTTGGCACAGAATTGCAATAAACAAAGCTGGGCCAGTCTTAGGGTTAGCCTCAGCTTTGCCAGCATGCTGCCAAGTTGTCACCTTTTGCTCTTTAATTAATTACTAGCGCTCTCTAATGTCTAATGCACATTTATATTCTCAAGTAAGATGTTATTTACATTTATCATAGCTTCCTGATGGAGGGTTTCACACAGATCCAATGAGTATATTCTGCAGAAAGGGCATGGTGACACCCAGCTAGCAGCAGCGCCGTCATCATGGAACATCACTCCACTAAAAATGCTAAATCATATACATTCCTTGTAGAGTGACATATTTTGGTGTGCAGCTCATCTGTAGGCTTCTGTGTTTGGTGTCCACCACCCAGCGGGTCAGCTTCTGTTTTAACAAAGGAGCTCCACAAGTGTACGGTTCTCAAACTCATTATGCTAAACTAATCACTAACTGCATAGGCACATAAGAAGGAACCTTAATAGACTTAAGAGGTATTTTAAAAGTATAGAAGTAAGAATATAGAAATGAAAGAGTTATACATGTGATGTCTTATGTCTGTTGCAGGTGAGCTGAATGACCAGCAGAACTCTCTATCCTACGTGCTTGTTAATCCCGGCCCTGACACACCTATCCAGCTACACGATGTCGTGTAGGTAGCAAATACATTCACATAGCTGATGCTGGAATAATTACGCTTTCAAAATGGGACCTGAAGCTACTGAAAGCCATATTTAATAATGATAGAATAATATATCTTAAGTCTTGGATTTAGATGTGATGTGTATGGGTGGAGAAAAAGACGTTTTTTATGTTAGAACGTTTTATGGCTTTCTAGTACTTCATTGAGACATTTGATTTGGTTAACTGTTTAGCTGATGAAACAAATGTGATGTGCTTCTTTATGTTCTGGCAGGTTCCTGATCCGGCCTGATCCACTGGCTCATATTCCAGATGAGAACACATCCCGGACAAGTCAAAACTAAACCACATTTAACCGAAAAATCTTGCAGATGTGAACAAATGCCCTGAAATTATTTTTTAAAAGTTTAAGTTTGGAATTTACTGTAAATTTCTGAGTCATTACTGTGACACTTAGACAGAACTTCTCAGTCAAACCAACTCCAGCTGGTCCAACTGTTTGCTTAGTTTCAGATTCGGATCCACCTACATTTTATTATGTGATCATAAAGTCCTCTAGCCACGCAGCTTTATGACCTGTTCAGCTGTATGCAGTATAAATAAGTTTTCTTTTAGACATTTGAGTAAACAAATTAAAATATTTGCTCAACACATTATCAATAATGATGTAATATTAAAACAAATGATGCTCATTGTCGATAACATGTAGTGAAAGTCAGTGCCAGGACTCAGGAATAAATTTATTTTTGTAAATCCTTACACTCAAATTTCTGTCCAGGAATTTGTTGCATTTTGTTTGCTTGGCTAATCTGAAGCTCTATCACATCTGTCCTCTTTCTGAATGACTTGGAGATTCAGGACTACGTGTATAAGTAATTTCCAGTCTTCGCTGTGATGGACCTTGTAGGTTAGAAGGTTGCATCTCAAGATCTGTATTAAAACACAGAGTCACTGTGTGAGGTATAAAAACAACAACAAAAAAAGGTGGTATTCTGTTTTTACTACAGAAGGATGTTGTTTGGAAAGTCTTAGTGCTCTGGAAAATGGTTGCTTAGTTACAAAATGTCATGGATTTGTAAGAGTATTATTCTGTCTCATGGAAGATCACTAACAGATGTTTAGATTTTTTTTGTTTTTGTTTTTTAAATCCCAGTTGTTTCAGGAGGATAAGTTGGACTACATAAAATATTAATAATAGTTGTATCTCTTCTTTTTAAGCTTTGATTTAAAAATTAACGCGATACAAGAAATGTTTAAAAGCAGTAGAGATTATTAAACAATATTGTGCCTACCACTAAAACCAGATGTGCCAAATCTACACAATGCTGGCATAATTTCTAGCCCACTGGGTAAAAACTGAGTAGTGACAAGACACATTACAGATCTATTTAATCTTTCCAAATCCTTTGATAAACTGGTCTCCAAATGACTGTGCCTCTATTTCAGTGCTGCTTTTAAATCAACCTTGCCAGCTTCTCTTTTTGGAATTATTGCTACCACTTTAACAGCTGTTTCATTATTTTGTCAGCTTAAGTGAAGTTTATTAGATGACTAGCGGATGTCAATCAAATTTTCTCAGAAGATTGAAAGTGATAGTGGGATTAGCAGGAATTAGTGAACTGTGGTCTCAAATTCTGCAGAGAGTCTTTAAAATGAGAAAATGTATTAAATATATTTATATATACACTATATAGTTATATTTCCAGCATATTTCTATTGAAATTCCAAGTCTGAAATGTTTACCGTTGTAGTCTGATCAGTAGAGGGCGCCAATGAGTATATTTTCGAACAGAATTCAGGAACTTGTTACCTCATATTACTGCCTCTAGTATTAGTACAGAACTAAATATGCTATAATGATATTTTATATATCTCATTATAGCATATTTAGTTCATATTTCATATGTAGTATATATATATATATATATATATATATATATATATATATATATATATATACGTATATATATATATATATATATATATATATATCACATTTTTAATAACTGTTTTACTGTTTTATAAAGAATGGTTGCAATATAGCCAGGGTAATCTGATTACACTGATCAGTGTAAAAACTAACCATGATCCGTTCTGAGGATTTGTTACACATTCCATTTGCTGCTGGTGAAGATTTTACTTGAAGTTATTATAATTATTAACATTATTATTATTATTATTATTATTATTATTAGAGCTAGTATTAGTAGTAGTACTATTATTATTCACTATTCTTACTGACCAGCATCTATTTGTGGTATATATGAGCATTGAAAACCTTATTATTATGAAACGGGTAAATATTTAATTATTCTTTTATTTCTTAATTACTGTCTGTTCATGGATTTTTAAATGTACATTTAAATGTGTATTGTGCTATATATTAGCAATGTGGTGAGTTTGGCTAATGTAATTTATATCACATTTGTATTTGTAAAAGTTGCTTTTGTGTTGTGAGAATAGTCTTAGTAAGGTTACAGATAATCAATGTCAAGAACTGTGGTAAGTAATTGTTGTTGATTTCAGGTGAAACATGTTCATTTGCCCATTTCTAAATAGTGCCAGTACTGTCAAAAATATAAACTGTTAATAAAAATAGTTATAGCTAATAGTTGTTGATTATTCATTTCATATTTTTTACATAGGTTTTCCCTTAGAAATTTTTTGTTTGGCCTAAAAAAAAATGGAACAAACCGATTAACAGTGTTTATTTAGCACTGCCAGGTTTAGTAGATAAAATCATAAATGTTTTGTTTAAAAATCTGATTTATAAAGTGTCATTAGTTTAGAAATACATATAGTTTATGGTCTGTTAATAATATTATAGGAAAGTTTACTTATTACTTATTAATATTTGTCACTAATGTAAAAGTAAATTATAAATATAGCTCCAACCAGTGATCTTTAGGGTCAAGGCTGTCAGGCCACCAGTGGCCAGTTCTTGCCAAGATGCACAGAATAATAAGAGACCAGTGAAGAACATACTTATTAAGTTTTGTGAAATTTTCACAAGAATGCTAATCATTGGTAAATGTATGCATAAAGCTGATCGTCTGATGGTAACCATGTTCTTTAAGTAATTCGGTCATAATTAGAAAGCTGATTGAAGATAAGCAGAACACT
This sequence comes from Tachysurus vachellii, assembly GCF_030014155.1. Taxonomy (NCBI): domain Eukaryota; kingdom Metazoa; phylum Chordata; class Actinopteri; order Siluriformes; family Bagridae; genus Tachysurus; species Tachysurus vachellii. Next base: position 7,712,833 of record NC_083476.1, on the reverse strand, counting down.
GCAGTACACCAAATTACATCTCAATCAGGCATTCAGTTCCTGAGAAACAGCTATTTGAAGGATCCTTAACAAATTTTCAGTGTTGCACTATAGCGCCATCATCAGGCCAATTGAGCCCAATTGAGGAGTGTGAGAATAACTATTGGATTACAGCACAATGTGAAACCCTCATTATCTAATAATTTGCCCAGTGAACTTGAGAAAAAATATTATTGTATATTTTGCATTTAAAACTGATTTAATTGAGTAGTAAGAATGTTAATGTACGTCCTTTGAGATCCATTACTTTAAGATGAACTGAAGTTTGGATACTATTCCTTGTAGTAATATTGTTTTTTATTGGTTGTAAGTGGAATGTACACTAAAACATGTACAAATCACTGTTATAAATGAAGTAAGATTGAAGTAATGTTTAATACATGTATGTAGAGTAACATATCAAAAAACCAAATACTTCCATTTCCTTGTAATTTATTTAGTGTTAATTCATTTAAAAAAGGGATGGAGCGCAACAAAAAAACAAATTAATAAGAAAAACAAATATAAGCAATGGCAATGCCCACAGGACTCTGTCACTGTGTCTCAAACTGCAAACTTAAACCTAATTCAGCACTTAAAATCATTTACAGTGACTCGTTTTAAATGCCACACACACAAGTCCATAATAATGTGGCATAAACCTATGGACAGGTTGACAGATGAAGTTAGACGGGACTTTTCATGGACAATGATGTTTGCAGATGACATTGTGATCTGTAGTGAGAGTAGAGAGCAGGTGGAGGAACACCTGGAAAGGTGGAGGTCTGCTCTGGAAAGAAGAAGAATTCATCAGTCGTAGTGAGACAGAATACATGTGTATGAATGAGAAGGAGGGAAGTGAGAACAGTGAGGTCACAGGGGGCTGAGGTTAAGAAGCTGCAGGAGTTTAAGTATTTGGGGTCAACCATCCAGTGCGACGTGGGGTGTGGAAAAGAATTAAAGAGGCATGTGCAGGTGGGTTGGAGTGGGTGGAGAAAAGTGTCGGCAAGAATCAAAGGAAAGGTGTACAAGACAGTAGTGAGAGCAGCTATACTGTGTGGGTTAGAGACTGTAGCAATGAGGACAAGACATGAGGCTCAGATGGAGGTAGTAGTGATGAGGATGTTGAGGTTCTCTTTAGGCGTGACGAGGATGGACAGGATTAGGAAGGAGCACATCAGACGGACAGCTCAGGTTGGCTGTTTTGGGGACAAGGGCAGAGAGGATAGATTGAGATGGTTTGAACATGTACAGAGGAGGGAGGTGGTTATATTGGTAGAATGTTGAAGAATGTTGGAGATTGAGCTGCCAGCCAATAGGTCAAGAGGAAGGCCAAAGAGGAGACATATGGACATGAATTAATTGGTGCAAGAGTAGATGATGCAGAGGATAGATGAAGGTGGAAAGGTGGAAACTGAGGATTTTCTGTGGCGACTGCTAACCGGAAAAGCCGAAAGTAGAAGAAGAAGAAACCTATATAAACCTTTAAGGTTTATTGTTGCTTTAGTTATTTTTAGCCATGATAGATTATTGATTCAAGGTAATTTTATGACACATACCTTTCCATAACACTTGAAAAAATGAATCTGTATTTCACTGGTCTTTAAGATTCAGATGTGGATAAACATCACAGCTAAACCCACCCTAATTTAAGATCAGAGAACATACAAATAGCATACATAAATTATTTATTATGGTGTCATGATACTAGTTTTCCTGACAAATCTTATAAATGAAAGTCATGTTGTATGTAACATCAGTTGCATGTATCTACATACAAATGATGCCAGTTCATTAGTGGGAGACAAACTCTATTAATTACATGTTACTACATCCTACAATCAACATACAACTAAGACCAGTGCATTAGATGTACATAGTATGTTTTTTGTGAAGCAAATTTCTTATGCTAAAGTTTGGATTTTGTGGGAATTTGCTTGGAAACACAGAAAAGCTATTGTGGCACTGTGTTTGTGCTGATCATCAAGAGATACTTACATGGTCAAAGATGTGCTTGTAGAACATATTATTCCATTCTGGGAAGACATTACACTAGATTTTGGAGCATGGCTGTGGGGATTTGCCCATTCAGCCAGAAGAGCATTAGTGATATCACACACTGTCAAGAAAGTCAGAGGCCACAGTTTGCATTACAGTTAATTCCTAAGGTGTTCAGTGGGTTTGAGGTCAAGGCTCGAGTTGTTATACTCCAAACTCGTCAAACCATGTCTTCATGGAACACACTTTGTGCACAGGATCATAATCTTAAAAGAGGTTTGGTCCTCTTAGTTGGGATAAAGGGAAATTGTGGACATATGGATGGGATGGTCAGGTCTCCACAAACCTTTGGCCATATAATGTCACACCAAAACTTTAAACACACAAAAAAGTACAGCATAAAAAAATACATGATATTAGAAACAGCTTGTGACTCTAAAAACTTAAATACTTAAATACCCTCTCAACATTGAAGAATTTTGATTTAAATATATATATATATATTTTTTTTTATGTTACCTGACGGTTTCCTATTCAAGAATACATATTCTACATATTTCAAATATATTGCAGTTGTTGCTAGATTTAGGCCTAGGTGTGCAGATGTGCAATGTAAAGATGAACTTGAAACTTGAAAACCCCCTTCTTCGCACACACACACAGTAGTGACTGAAAAGGTATATCATTTCAGGTCAGGTCAAGACAGAAATTGTGACAGCAGAATGTGCTTGATGCCAAACCAATGGTTCTGAGAGCCTCTTCTCTAATTCTCTCTAACTCCTGCACACGCACACACATGCCATCCTCTTTTGCATGTAAGTTTCGGTCGACAGGTCTGAGCAAGAAGATGAGACTGCAAGGTGTGTGAATTGTGTGAGTGTACTTAAGAGTAAGTCTTAGAACAGCGGTATGGATTAATTGAACCGTTCTGCCGAAACCAAATGTGTGGAGTGAGAAAGAAGATAAGCACAGCACTATCTCATTCACACGCTTGTACATACACTCAACAGAGAACAAAATACCACACACTTCAACATGGGATTTTCCAAGATTAGAATTTTGTTCTTACTAAAACATAGGAACATAACAAGTCAGCAACAAAATTTAGAGTCCACTGCAGAGGAGACTGGAGTTCTAATAATCTGGGATACCTCCTTTATGTCCTTGTGCCCATACCCACACATGCCAATATCTCATTAAAAAAAGATGTAGTATTTGCATTGAATATTGGGATCTACTCCAGGAAACATTTCACCCCAGCACTGGTTCCAAGTGACAACCACTGGAGGTTACAGTATCTCAGGTTCATAGATCAGCAACATATAAAACTCATGCTCGATTTCATTCCACCTAACTAACGGAGTGGTGTGTTTTTCCGGAATGCTTACAATGTGAGGAGCAATAGAACTCAGAAAGGCTCAGAGAGGCCAGCATCCATACCACCAAGAGGGCTAGTGTATATTCTGAAGAAAGTGAATGATGGTGCCCTGGCAAGCCACTGCCCAAACATCCTAAAGTGAAGAGTCTAAATAATGCCCACTGCTTATAGAGTTTTATGTCACTGTAAAAGGTAGACAAAGGGAACCCCCATGTCTTTCTTCCATGGCAGAGGAACAGTTGGTCTGAGGATCGTATGGCCACCACCTGGTCTAAGACAAACCTTGTTTAGCATCTGTTTCCAGGGCAATGGAAACATGAAAATAAAAGCAACCATGAATGCAGCCACATACAAAAACAAGTCTTGACTTATGGCAAATTACATACCATAATAGAGAGGAGAGTCTCATCATATAAACCTCTCATATCTACAATGGAAGACAAACTGACATCCTTCTTCTGAACAAGAAAGTATGTAGAACAGAGCACAAGGGAACAAGCTTCTTGGGATGTTGCAATAAATGTTGGAGTCTGGTAAGACCTTGAACCCCGGCCAGCAACAGAACTTCAAGGTTGTTTGCCTATGGTATTGTTATTAAGAATCACCGATCTGGTGCACATCCAAAATTTTAGGTTGTAAAGCACCCCACTGACAGTCCTTGTCCTACAGGGTCATCCGCAGTGAGATGCATTCATGGTCCATCCCATGTGGTAGCTGAGGGGTACTCAGATGCCTGCCAAGGGTCTGCTGTAGGCATTGAAAACTCATAGCAAGGTTGCCTGCCCAAAGAGTGAACCTTGCAACCCAGCCAGATTCTGCGGGGTTGATTTGCATCCATCAAGCAGATTGTATTGTACTGACCGCTCTTGGCAATGTATATAAACCACAGAAGCGCAGAGTCATGCCATATTCTTGTCAGGAGTGAGGAGTCAATCAGTTTCCAGATGGTAGGAACTGTTCATATGTTAGCAGCAAAATAGCTAGAAACAAAATAACTAATGCCACATGTGATGCAGTATTGTAAGTCAACACCAGGGCATCATCAGTGTGTCTGAAATCCACATTTGTCATAGCAGTTCATCTACAGAGATTACACAAGAGCAGGCACATGGCCATTTATCTAGATTTGCACACATAGTTTGAGTTACTGTTAATTCATGTAAAGAGCAATGTAGGCTGCTTACTGGGATTCTAATTGCATTTATTAGTGGACATTATCAGCTAGCAGGTTATTTAGGCATTGGGCCAATTTCAACTCAATCATAGGGTTGTACAATCATTACATTAGCATAGACATGCAGGCATTTCATCTTGGAGATAATCGATCACAGGGGTAGTGCCTTTATTTTGCTTCCGAGAGATCAAGACACTGGCTGCACGACTGCATGTCTTATAACCTGGATTTTTTGGCTATCCCTTTGGTATAGCATTCTATATGGAGGGAAACCCCACTCTAACCCCAGAGATATGGATGACCAGAAATACACAGAATTAAGCAGAATCAGCACTAAACAGTGTTTGGTATGATGAAGGAAAACAACTCAGTCATGCTAGCCACAGGTTTATTATTCAGCTAGAGGGTGTGGTTAAGGAATATTTAGGGATATACAACATCAAGTGCAAACTGATACAGATAATTTAGCAGCATGGACACTTCAGTGCTCTATAACGTTCTAAGAAATTTACTGTATATATGTAAATATATGTAGAAAAAGCGCATTAAAGAAAATGAGAAATACTGTAGCCAACTCCAACTATGGAGGACATCATCACAATCTCTAACTGTGATCATCACCTGCTAAATGGATCATTCCATTGTGTAATCTGACATGCATGAGATTCAAGAAGAAAAAGGGGCAGTCGGTTTCATGACAGTGTTTAATACAAATACTTGCAAATGTCTCTGTGTGGAAAGTGCGTCCACACATGCACAACACGGTATCCAGATGTTTCTCACAGCTCCAGGATAAATGTTTCCATTATTCTTCACAAACTTCACTGCTTTATTATTGACACTAATACAATAATATATGGAGGACTGTAAGTATTAGGTTCATTTAAGGTGTTATCAGGATTTGACACTTTACGTCTGTACTGTATGTTAGGACACACTGAAACAATTCAAATATTTAATAACACTACAATTCAGCAAGATTTGTGTGGGAACTGGTTATGTTTTGAATTGTGAGAAACTGACTGTTTATCTATTTTCTGCCCTCATGTATGCATGTTTTTGTTTTTTTGGGGGGGTTTGGGGTTATGTTGTGTCATCAAGAAGTGTAAGTATCATGAAGCCCTCGGGGTTGGACCTGCATGAGCCATCACACAGCCTCTGCAGCTGCACTACAGATCAGTGCACACACACACACACACACACACACACACACGCGCACACACACACACACACACACACACACAATTTCTCAACATACCTGAGAGTGGGAGATGTCAGAAGGCATTTCACACATAAAGATAAAGTCAACTATCCCAAAGTTTTTATCAGCAGGCATGGAGTGTTATGATGTTGGAATAGCATGCACAACTTTTGCACGTACATACACACACACACACACACACACACACACACACGCACTCACACTCACACGTGACTTGAAAAAGATTTCATTATCTTTTAAGATCATCCCATGTTAGTGCATTTGTTGTTTTTAATACACTTTTCTCCTTTTTAATTATTTTTTTCTGTTTCTAGTAATTCTGGAAAATACATATCTTTAAATATTTTAGGTTTTGTTCATCATTTGAACAAACAATTTTTTCTCAAAACTTTATTTAGGATTTAAGATTTATTTATTACAGTGCTATTGAAGTCACTGAAAGACCTAAGTGTAGACATACGTCTGTGTGTGTGTCTGTGTTTTAGTGTGCGTGCGTGTGTGTGTGTAAGACCTTATTATTTTTACTGTTTACCCATAAACACAAATTAATTAGATGTTATGCTTGTCACAAACTGATCAATAACAACTCTTAAAACCCTACCTATTGTTTAGAACATACAACAACATATTATCAGCCTACAGATCAGAATGTCTGAAACGACTAGCAACTACTTGATTTATGCTATTTTCGATTTTATTCTATAAAATCTAATCCAGATCCAATGCAATTCTGTCTAGGATTAACTCTGACCAGTTACTGAAGATAAATGAAGGAACACACCAACAAACTAACAAACAAATGAAGTAACGTTTTAACCATCAGAGAAATCAAATGAAAATCATATGAAAATCCTAATCTATATATAATGCAATATAATGCAGATAAATATAATATAATGGAAACACGTATACACTCCTTACACGCTCACCTCTTAGCTCTTAATAATTGATACCTGATAAGATGAAACAATTTTATACTTAACTGAGGAATTGTGAAAATCTAGTAAAGAAATATAGCCTGCATTCGTGTTTAAGACTTTTTCTTTTGTTTTTTTGTGGCACAAGGAATGTGAAGGTATATTATTAAATTTTCCTAAGGTAACAGTATGAAACATTGTGTGTATTGGGTCTCCAGGGCGCTTGTTGGCAAAATAAATGAACAACTGAACTGGACTTTATCTGAACACAATGCCCTCTAACAATACTGTGTGTGTGTGTGTGTGTGTGTGTGTGTGTGTGAGAGAGAGAGAGAGAGAGAGAGAGAGAGCGGGGGGGGGGGGGGAGAGAGAGAGAGAGAGAGAGAGAGAGGGAGAGAGAGAGAGAGAGAGAGAGAGAGAGAGAGGGGGGGAGAGAGGGGGGGGGGGGGAGAGAGAGAGAGAGAGAGAGAGAGAGAGAGAGAGAGACTCAACTTTTCATTCCTTTTGACTTTTTACATCATTTTTCTCAATTTCATACAATTATCAGTAACAGCATTAAAATTTGGGCTTGAAAGAAATCTACACAATCTTAAACTGACACCTAAAAAACCTAACTCACCTTACTTGCATTTAACTACAGAATAATATACACCTTTTTATAAAAATGAATAGATTATATGAAAAAGAAAATTCTGTGACATTTTTCAGTTTAAAAAAATGTGAAGAGTTTTAATTTTGTCACATGTTGAGTGAATATACATAAATTCTTTAAGCGGAAGTAGCACACAGCTATACTGTACATTTCCCCAGGTTGTGTGTAGTGATCCAAATTGATCCAAATTCAAAAATTAAAAAATTTAATTGTCCACAGTTTTGAGAAAGATTTAATCCAGGACAATTAAGGTATAATAGTTGAATATATGATACAGTAGAGTAAACTTTGAGGATTTTATATTTATTAGGGAAAACCTGCAAAAGTAAATGACGTGTTTGTTATAGTTTAGCAGTTACATACAGTTTTGTCTGAATGTCAAATGTCTTGAGTTGTTGGCACAAACAAAAGAATTGTTGCTAATGTAACCCGCTCATGTCGGTTCCTTCTCTACAACATCAGAAGGATTTGGTCATTTTTGTCCACAAAGGCTGCTCAGGTACTTGTTCAGTCTCTTGTCATCACAATACTGGACTACTGTAACTCACTGCTGGCAGGTCTACCTATGAATGCAATTCGTCCTCTGCAAATGTTCCAAAATGCAGCTGAATGACTTGTTTTTATCCTGACTAAGTTCTCGCATCCCACCCCACTGCTGAGATCCCTCCACTGGCTTCCTGTAGCTGCACACATCAGATTCAAATCACTGATGCTGGCCTACAAAGCCAAAAATGTTCCAGCTCCCTCTTACCTCAAAGCCCTCATCACTCCTCACACTGCGCCTCGCTTCCTCAAGATGTCCGAACAGCAGAGACACTGGCTATCTCCAAACAATGGGTAATGACCTACCTATTACATTATATTATTATAAACACTTGTTACAGTTGCATACAATAAAATAATTCATATTTACCTCACGAGGAAAACAGTATGGCATCAAAGTGATGTCACTACCATTTCATTATCTTTTAAGATCATCCCATTAATACACCTTTTTCCTTTGGGTAATTAAAAAAATGTTATATTATAATGTAATTTTTAATGTTTTTATTTCTGTTTACAGTACTTCTGGAAAACACATCTCTTTAAATATTTTAGGTTTTGATCATCAGTTGTACAAACAACTATTTTTTCTCAAAACTTTATTTAGGATTTAAGATTTATTCATTACAGTGCTATTGAAGTCACTGAGAGAGAGAGAGAGAGAGACAAGTGTAGACATATGTCTGTGTGTGTGTGTGTGTGTGTGTGTGTGTGTGTGTGTGTGTGTGTGTGTGTGTGTGTGTGTGTGTGTGTGAGTGTGTGTGTGTGTGTGTGTGTGTGTTTGTGTGTGTGTAGGATTTGTGTTCAGCTGGTGTAATGGTGGAGCGTTTGCCTGCACAGTGCTGCCATTAGCGATTCTTCACTCTTTAACACGGTTATCATATCACCAGTGCAGCTGTCCACACACACGTGCATGCACACATGCGCGCACACACGCGCACACACACACACTAAGCTAAGCAAACTGTTCGGACATTACCTGTGGTGATCAGGATGAACCGATGAGCCTGATGAGTCTTAATGAGAGGCACAACTTGGGCTCCTATTGAATGAAAGACCACACATACCACTACTGCTTTGTAGTTTCCATCAAACACATACATTTAAACAAATAGGTCAACACCTAAGAACCTAGAGAGTCATTTAGTAAAGTTGTGTTCTGACATTTTACAACTTGAACCTGTATGATTTAGAGAGCAAAGATGTCTGTGAAGATAATCTCATCTAGATACATTAGAGGTGCTGCTGTAATCATAATCATACTGTCTGAGCTAACAGTAAAAAGCTGTAGAATCGTAATAATGTGGTATGTGGTAGCCTAGTGGTTAAGGTGTTGGAAGTTTGTGAGTTTGAATCTCACGTCCACCAGGCTGCTAGTGCTGGGCCCTTGAGCAAGGCCCTTAACCCTCAATTGCTCAGTTGTATAAAATGAGATGAAGTCACTCTGGATAAGGGTGTCTGCTAAATTCAGGAAATGTAATGTCAATGTAATAAGTTATAATCTCACTCTCCCGCGTTACTCAAAAGTGAATGGACAAGCTTAACATCAAATGTGTTTGTGTTTAGAATGTAAATAAATTGAATTTGTATTATTTGTATTCTGACAGGCTTTAACATCATTATTAGCAACGTCATGCTGAGCTAGAAACCTGTTTTGTGTTTAATCAGAGTTGACTCAATAGCAATAGGTTGAGTCAGAGTTGGCTCTTGAATCGTTCATTCAAGCTTATTTGTTTATGCGGCATGCAGAAACCTGAGCAGCTCAAGAAATAATATAACTGTCAAACAAACAGTCAAAAACAAGTGTATAAATTAAACTCTGATTCAACCGACCCTTTTCGTTTATCAGAATCACTTCTTGTTTTAATCACAGTAGTTTTGTTTCTCTTATTAAAATCATGTGGGACAAAATCATCTGTATCTCTAAAACTATTTAAAACAAATGCAAATTTTCAACTTTTGCCCTGTTTTTTTCGTCTTTTTTTTAAATTGCTACTCAATTGTTCAGCATTACCATTTTTGACCATACCCAAACACTCCAGGGAAGCTAATAGGAATATATGTACTTACAAAGGAATTAATGTCTGGGATATCTTGGGACTTCAAGAGATTCCTCTGGTATAAGATCCTTCAAGGAAACCTCTGTGGATCAGACTCATCTACAGTAGTGCATACTCACGCTGCCAAGAGAGCAGAGGTTATGGCCAAGCTGTCTGAGATCCTTGACCTCAGCATCTCCATTCATCCCATTATACTTTTACTCTGTGACCTCGCCACATTACCAACATTCAAACATATTAAGCTCTCTATATAAATATCACTAACCATTGCGAAAAGATCATATTACTCAATTGCTAAGACGGAACCAAAATAACCATGGGCTTTCTTAACAAAAAAACTACAAAACAACCTTGAATCCTTAAAATTAAAAAAAAATGTTATCAAGATCTTGAGAGCTGATTTCTTGTTCAACAGTTCTGAAATGTTCATGCATAATCTTTTAATCAAAATCTCTCAGAATTCATAAATGGGAAAAAAGTATGATGATAATGATAAGAATACCAAATGTACAGCTAAGCCGAAGTCTATCAAGAAAAAAAAACTCATGCACACTCAACTCTCACACACACAATTATTCTGTGTCGATCTGACACACATACACACACACACACACACACACACGCACACACACACACAACACGCAAGCATACAGTACTCATTCATAAACACACATTCTCAGAGCCAAGTCCACTTCTGGAATGATGGACATAAACAAACTGGTAGTGGTATGTAGGCTATGTCTGTCTGTCTTTCTGCCTGTCTCTCTGTCTGTGTATTCTCAGTTTAGGACGATAGAGTGGAAGAAAGGGGAAGAATAGCATGAAACTTTGAAAGAGAAAACTGAGAGAAAGACAGACATAAAAAGAGACAAATGATATTTTGACTCTATCTGCAAATTTAGACACTTTCTGAAATGCTACCTTTTTAGGTGGTGCTTATAAAGTATATAAGCAATGTTAATACTACCCGGTTTATGAAGCTTCTCACAGTTAATAAGCAACACAATCTACTGGAAAGAAGACGAAGCATACTTGATAACATACTGACATCCACACACATACACACTCACACACACACACACACACACACACACACACACAGGCACACACACACACACAGGCACTTACTCCATGTTTTAAGGAGACTGTTTTTGGAAAGTGAGAGGGAGAGGTCAGAGCCACAGTTGTCGGAGACACTGTGAAAGTGATACACCGAACAGCTGGGACACAAAACACACCCTAAAGTCACATACATGCACATAAGTGACAAGCATGCTGGGGTATACAGACACATCCCCTAATGCCACGCATGCCCAAGATTATGTCTCAAGGTCTGACCCTTAATGCTTCCAAGGAATGAAGGAAGGAGAGCGGAGGATGTTGATCTTCTAATTTGGAAGCACTCCCCAACTCATACGCACACAAACATGTCTGTCCCATCAGCATCAGGTTAGAGCTGATGAGTGATGGGCTCTGCTTCTGTCATGAACATATAACGTAACACTGATGTTTATGATTTTGCCAGTTTTTTTTACAGTGACACTTTCTGAACAGGAACTAGGATCTGGGTGCAAATTGATTTTATTAGTATATTCTTTTGAAGTGAAATTTGGAAAACAAGGAAACAACTGGCACACACTAAATTGTGGAAACAAAATAGGAAAAGAATAATGTGTAAAACTTTATTTGGTGTTTATAATTAGTAAAACGAGTAACTAAAAATCAATCAATCAATCAGATATATACTTATTTTGATTTCACTTGCTTTCTGACACAATGTCTAGAATTTAAACATTTCTCTAAAACCTTATTTTGTTTTTATTTAAATTATTATACAAATGGTTTAAAAATAAGAAGTACATTTTGAGTATATATCTGATTGCAGCACCTAAATTATTAAAACTACATAAAAGAGTGTCACAGTATTATAGATTATTTTGTAGAAAGGGAGATTTGTTTAACTGCAAATCAAGCATCTGGAGCCGATCCAAGGAACCCTGTGAATGAACTGTGAAACATGAAACGGTTTATCTCAGTCTGCCTTGAAAACACAAGTTCAGTCGTTCGTTCAGATCTAGGGGTGTGACGTTTAGACAAGCCAATTCACTTGCAGGTATGGTATTTTGTTATTGTTGTTTGTTTGATTTTTTTTTTTTTGGAGCTGGGAGGAAACAGGAGAAGCCAGAGGAAATCCACAGACACTCCACACAGACAGTAACTTGAGCTAACCTGCAACTGCACTGTTACCATCATGTTATGGTGAAATATACTGTACATGAACTCCAATCGTATATTAGTTAGGTCTTAAATATTGATAAAAAATTAAACTGGTGAAGAAAAAGTGGCTAGTGGAATCTCTATAATTTTAGACATTTTATGCTCATATTTGGTGCAATACAAGGGCCATTGTATGAATGAAGAGAAGTATAACTATCTGGTTTACACTCAGAAGGGCTTCTAACACAATCATTTTTTCACAAAAACTCATGCTTTTCAGAGCAGTACCATTTTTAGCTCCTACTAAAGACTTCTGGTCTATACTGCTTTAGAAATGGAGACACATTTTCACTTGCTGCCACCAACACACACATACACACACACACACACGCACACACACACATCATCCCAATTTTTCATGCTCACTTTTTATCTTTGATCTTTATTTTTGAATCAATTATCATTCCCATGCTGAAAGCAAGTTAAAGTACATGTGAGACTGTGTGCTGCTTTGTGTGTTTTTTGTCTTCTTCATCCTTTCTGTCTGGTGTGAATTGTTCCCTGTTTCCTGCTCTGAAGCTCAAGGTGTCGACTTTCTCACTGCAACACCGCT